>NC_083232.1:4300561-4480561 GCF_032191835.1 Heteronotia binoei | reverse complement strand
GCCGCTGCCAGTCTGAGAAGACAATACTGACTTTGATGGACCAAAGGTCTGATTCAGTATAAGGCAGCTTCATATGTTCATAAGGGCTGTCGTTTAAAGGATGGTGTGGAATTGTTTTCTGTGGCCCCAGAAGGTAGGACCAGAACCAGTGGGTTGAAATTAAATCAAAAGAGTTTCCAGCTCAACAATAGAAAGAACTTCCTGACTGTTAGAATGGATACTCAGTGGAACAGGCTTCCTCGGGAGGTGGTGGGCTCTCCTTCCTTGGGGGTTTTTAAACAGAGGCTAGAGGGCCATCTGACAGCCATGAAGATTCTGTGAATTTAGGGGGAGGTGTTTGTGAGTTTCCTGCATTCTGCAGGGGTTGGACTAGATGACCCTAGAGGTCCCTTTCAACTCTAGAATTCTGATTCCTGACCGTTAGAGTAGTTCCTCAGTGGAACAGGCTTCCTCCTCGGGAGGTGGTGGGCTCTCCTCCCTTGGAGGTTTTGAAACAGAGGCTAGAGGGCCATCTGACAGCCATGAAGATTCTGTGAATTTAGGGGGAGGTGTTTGTGAGTTTCCTGCATTGTGCAGGGGGTTGGACTAGATGACCCTGGAGGTCCCTTCCAACTCTAGGATTCTATGAAAATCTGGAGACAATGTCTGTACTTTAGCAGTCTTGTTCAGGTGCTGTTTAGGTGTGTGTCTGTAAGTTGCAAACCTGTTTTTGATTGACTGACATTCATTACAAGAAATCTCATGGTTAATCTCTCTCTCTCTCTCTCTCTCTCGACTTGACTTCGCGAACGAAGAGTTAAGAAGGGTGCAGTAGTCCACGTCTGCTGCAGGCTCGCTGGTGGCTGACAAGACCAATGCGGGACAGGCAGATCCGGCCACAGTGGCTGCAGGGAAAAGTTGTGGATGTGGATATGCCCTTCAGGCCTGCGCAGAGGAATTTTTAGGTGAAGCACAGTGTGCGCAGTACTGGCTCCACCCTTTCACCTTGGGGTCATCTGCCATGGCCCAGTAAGCCGGGACGCCGGCAGCGAGTCCTCCAGGTGGTAGGTGTTACATTAACGAGCTCTATCTGCCCGGGTTTGATGTTAGAGTTTTCCTTCTCTTGGCTGGCGAGGTTGGTGGGCCCAGCCTGCCCATCCGGTTATACTGCCGGACATTCGGTCGCACCATGACGTGGCAAACTCTGTGAGAAACGGGGGGGACCAGCGGGAAGGTGTTGCCACGGATGCAGTAATGCAGGAGAGGCCATTGCAGTGACCATCTGCCAGGCATAGCCGGACAGTGACCACGCGGCGTTCACTACACCGGGAAGGAGAGGCTATGTATTGCGCATACACTTTCCCTGGGGGGGCAGGATACCCAAGAGGGAGCCCACCCCTCCCCCCCCTCATGGTTAATACTTTGAGCCAAAGACCCAGGGGAAAACAGGAAATGGCTGGGCATTGTGAGTTCTTGTACTTAAGTTGCTTCATGTGCTGGTCAGCCAAATGGAGAAAATAAAGGCTTTGCTCTGTAGCTCCTGTGCGATTGAGCAAGCCTGGCAAAGCAAGCCGTGATGCAGAAGGAAGCAAGAGAGAGAGAAGGAAGCAGATGTCAGTGAGCTGCTTGCAGGCCTGATAGGAGCTCTCCAGGGGCCTAATTCAGCCCTCAGGCCACATGTTTGACACCCCTGATTTATAGAATAATATTTATAATAATAAACAATTATTGTTGCTTATTATTATTACTTTCAGGATGGCGTGGCAGTTAATGTGTTGGTCTAGGATCTGGGAATTCCACGTTCGAATCCCCACTCTGCCATGGAAGTCAGCTGGGTCACCTTGGGCCAGTCCCATGGTTTCAGCCTCACCTACCTCGCCAGGTTGTTGTGAGGATAAAAAGGGGGAGAGGAGAACAATGGAAGCTGCTTTGGGATCCCATTGGGGAGGAAAGCAAAACAGAAACAAAGCAAGTGAGCAAGCGAATGAATGAATGAATGAGGTGACCCATAACTAGAAGAATACTTGCACTGTGCCTGTGAACAGGTCCTGGTGTGAGGGCAAATAGATCCAGCTGCAATTAAAGGGCCAGATGTAAAAGCTCATGACACCCTTTGAGAAAGTGCCCTTGACGATGCCATGCAGATGCAAAAGAAGAAGATGCTATTGGATTTGTATCCCGCCTTCCACTTCGAAGAGTCTCAGAGCGGCTCACAATCTCCTTTACCTTCCTCCCCACAACAGACACCCTGTGAGGTGGGTGGGGCTGGAGAGGGCTCTCACAGCAGCTGCCCTTTCAAGGACAACCTCTGCCAGAGCTATGGCTGACCCAAGGCCATTCCAGCAGGTGCAAGTGGAGGAGTGGGGAATCAAACCCGGTTCTCCCAGATAAGAGTCCGCACACTTAACCACTACACCAAACTGGCTCTCAATGTGGCAATGAGATGTTCCTTGGTAGCTTTCAGCGATGCAGAGGAAGCCTGAATAGGGGTTGCTTTGTGACTCAGCCCTAGCCTTCCTTCACACATGTTCTTGCCGTGACCACCACGACATTGTCACTTGCCAGTCTGTGCCTTCTCCAGAACACATCTTTCATTCGTCAGGTGCCTCAATAGCGGCACGTATTCCGTTCATTATTTGCTCTCCCATCGTTTCTCCAGCCACCTCGAAACTCCTCCCGTGCACTTGCAACAAAACGTTCCATGAGACCCAGCCGATAAATCATCCTCAAGAGAATGGCTTCCTTATTCAGGATGGAAAGTGAAATGAATTAACTGTATTTGTCCGTCAACGACAGCACCCGGTGGATGCGGAGAAGCGAGAAAAAATAATACCGGAGACAGCCAAGGACACAAACCGCATCCTCCTGGGCAAACTCTGGGGGCTTCTCTCTCTGCCGTCCACCCATCTTTCACTTCAATCCATTACCAGGTAATATATAATTCCAGATTGGTACACCCGCCCACCAAGTCATGTATGGATGAGCAAAGTGCAGGTGGGGAAAAGACTTGGGATGTGGGAAGGCAGAGGGAGCACAACAAAGGAAAGGAAAGGTCCCCTGTGCAAGCACCAGTCGTTTCCGACTCGGGTGACGTCGCTTTCACAACGTTTTCATGGCAGACTTTTTTACAGGGTGGTTTGGCATTGCCTTCCAGTTTGGTGAGAGCCAGTTTGGTGTAGTGGTTAAGTGTGCAGACTCTTATCTGGGAGAACCGGGTTTGATTCCCCACTCCTCCACTTGCACCTGCTGGCATGGCCTTGGGTCAGCCATAGCTCTGGCAGAGGTTGTCCTTGAAAGGGCAGCTGCTGTAAGAGCTCTCTCAGTCCCACCCACCTCACAGGGTGTCTGTTGTGGGGGAGGAAGATATAGGAGATTGTGAGCCGTTCTGAGACTCTTCAGAGTGGAGGGCAGGATATAAATCCAATATTTTCATCTACCTCACAGGGTGTCTGTTGTTGGGGAGGAAAGTAAAGGAGATTGTGAGCAGCTCTGAGACTCTTCCGAGTGGAGGGCGGGATATAAATCCAATATCTTCATCTACCTCACAGGGTATCTGTTGTGGAGGGAGAAGGTAAAGGAGATTGTGAGCCGCTTTGAGACTCTTCGGAGTGGAGGGCGGGATATAAATCCAATCATCTACCTCACAGGGTGTCTGTTGTGTGGGGGGGGGAAGGTAAAGGAGATTGTGAGCCGCTCTGAGACTCTTCGGACTGGAGGGCGGGATATAAATCCAATTTCTTCATCTACCTATTTTCTTCTTCCCCAGTTGTCTACGCTTCCCCCCCCCCCCCCCAGCAAGCTGGGTACTCATTTGACCATCCTCGGAAGGATGGAAGGCTGAGTGAACCTTGGGCCGGCTACCTGATTTCAGCTTCTCCTGGAATCGAACGCAGGTCGTGAGCAGAGAGTTCAGACCACAGTACTGTTGCTTTAACACGCTGCGCCACGGGGCTGCTTAGCACAACAAAACACACACATTAAAACATCCGTTTCATGTCCCAGACAAACAGAGAGCCATCCACTGTCGGCTTGAGCAGCACATGGTTCTCAGGGCTGAACTGGTGAACTTGCCCAACTCCAGGGATCCTGGAGCTTTTTGACAACTGGAAGAAGCGCTTCTGGGCATGGAGCTGGGAGTCACTGGGAGTATGTGGGGAGGAGGTATCTGTGAAGTTCCTGCAGTGTCCCAGGCGTCAGGGGAGGAGGAGGTTGGGTTTATACCCCACCCTTCACTTGGAGTCTCAGAATGGCTTTACAATCTCCTTTCCCTTCCCCTTCTCACAACAGACACCCTGTGCGGTAGGCAGGGCTGAGAGAGCTCTGACAGAAACTGCTCCTTCCGGAACAGCTCTGACAGAGTTATGAGTGACCCAAGGTCACTCCAGCAGTTGCGAGTGGAGGAGTGGGAAATCAAACCCAGTTCTCCCAGATTAGACCACTGCAGCAAACTGGCTCTCCCGATGACCCTGGAGGTCCCTTCCAACTCTATGATTCTATAGGAACATAAGAAGAGCCCTGCTGAATCAGACCAAGAGTCCATCTGTTCTAGCACCCTTCCAAAAAACACCATAGAGTAGGGTTGCCAATCTCCAGGTTGCCCTGAACCTGCTGAGGGTAAGGGAACGTCCGCGCCGGCTTTCACAGGATAAAATGGCGAGGGTACATTGCCATGGATGTTCTGACCTCACATCCAGGCAAATACCTAGAAGTGATGACATTGTAGTGTAGGGTTGCCAGCCTCCAGCCTCACACAGCGGCCAACCAGTTTCGCTGGAGGACCAACAGGGCAGAGAGGCTGAGGCCTTCCCCTGAGAAGAACATCGGGAGAGTCCTGTTGGATCAGACCACTGAGGGTCCATCTAGTCCAGACTCCTGTCTCACACAGTGGCCGACCAGTTCCTCTGGAGGGCCAGCAACAGGGCAGAGAGGCTGAGGCCTTCCCCTGAGAAGAACATCAGAAGAGCCCTGCTGGGTCAGACCAGTGAGAGTCCATATAGTCCAGTCTCCAGTCTCACACAGTGGCCAGCCAGTTCCTCTGGAGGGCCAACAACAGGGCAGAGAGGCTGAGGCCTTCCCCTGAGAAGAACATCAGAAGCGTCTTACTGGCTCAGACCAGTGAGAGTCTATATAGTCTAGCCTCCTGTACCATGCAGTAGCCAGCCAGTTCCTCTGGAGGGCCAGCAACAGGGCTCCAACCAAGGCCTTCCCGATGTTGTCCCCTGGCTCTGGGAATCAGTGCCTCTGAATGTGGGCGTTCCCCTCAGTCACCCTTGCTAGTAGCCATTGATCCATAAATCTATCTAATCCTCTTTTTAAAGCTTCTTTATCCCTATGGCCATCACCATATCCTCTGGCAGCCAGTTCCACAATTTAATCACTCTCTGCGTCACGCAGTCTTTCCTTTTGCCCCTCTTCAGAGCCAGTTTGGTGTAGTGGTTAAGTGAGCGGACTCTTATCTGGGAGAACCGGGTTTGATTCCCCGCTCCTCCACTTGCACCTGCTGGAATGGCCTTGCGTCAGCCATAGCTCTGGCAGAGGTTGTCCTTGAAAGGGAACCTGCGGGAATGGCCTTGGGTCAGCCATAGCTCTGGCAGAGGTTGTCCTTGAAAGGGCACCTGCGGGAATGGCCTTGGGTCAGCCATAGCTCTGGTAGAGGTTGTCCTTGAAAGGGCACCTGCGGGAATGGCCTTGGGTCAGCCATAGCTCTGGTAGAGGTTGTCCTTGAAAGGGCACCTGCGGGAATGGCCTTGGGTCAGCCATAGCTCTGGTAGAGGTTGTCCTTGAAAGGGCACCTGCGGGAATGGCCTTGGGTCAGCCATAGCTCTGGTAGAGGTTGTCCTTGAAAGGGCACCTGCTGGAATGGCCTTGGGTCAGCCATAGCTCTGGTAGAGGTTGTCCTTGAAAGGGCACCTGCGGGAATGGCCTTGGGTCAGCCATAGCTCTGGTAGAGGTTGTCCTTGAAAGGGCACCTGCGGGAATGGCCTTGGGTCAGCCATAGCTCTGGCAGAGGTTGTCCTTGAAAGGGCACCTGCGGGAATGGCCTTGGGTCAGCCATAGCTCTGGTAGAGGTTGTCCTTGAAAGGGCACCTGCTGGAATGGCCTTGGGTCAGCCATAGCTCTGGCAGAGGTTGTCCTTGAAAGGGCACCTGCGGGAATGGCCTTGGATCAGCCATAGCTCTGGCAGAGGTTGTCCTTGAAAGGGAACCTGCGGGAATGGCCTTGGGTCAGCCATAGCTCTGGCAGAGGTTGTCCTTGAAAGGGCACCTGCGGGAATGGCCTTGCGTCAGCCATAGCTCTGGCAGAGGTTGTCCTTGAAAGGGCACCTGCGGGAATGGCCTTGCGTCAGCCATAGCTCTGGCAGAGGTTTTCCTTGAAAGGGCACCTGCGGGAATGGCCTTGGATCAGCCATAGCTCTGGCAGAGGTTGTCCTTGAAAGGGCACCTGCGGGAATGGCCTTGGGTCAGCCATAGCTCTGCCAGAGGTTGTCCTTGAAAGGGCACCTGCGGGAATGGCCTTGGGTCAGCCATAGCTCTGGCAGAGGTTGTCCTTGAAAGGGCACCTGCGGGAATGGCCTTGGGTCAGCCATAGCTCTGGCAGAGGTTGTCCTTGAAAGGGCACCTGCGGGAATGGCCTTGGGTCAGCCATAGCTCTGGCAGAGGTTGTCCTTCAAAGGGCACCTGCGGGAATGGCCTTGGGTCAGCCATATCTCTGGCAGAGGTTGTCCTTCAAAGGGCACCTGCGGGAATGGCCTTGGGTCAGCCATATCTCTGGCAGAGGTTGTCCTTGAAAGGGCACCTGCGGGAATGGCCTTGGGTCAGCCATAGCTCTGCCAGAGGTTGTCCTTGAAAGGGCACCTGCGGGAATGGCCTTGGGTCATCCATATCTCTGGCAGAGGTTGTCCTTGAAAGGGCACCTGCGGGAATGGCCTTGGGTCAGCCATAGCTCTGGCAGAGGTTGTCCTTGAAAGGGCACCTGCGGGAATGGCCTTGGGTCAGCCATAGCTCTGGCAGAGGTTGTCCTTGAAAGGGCACCTGCGGGAATGGCCTTGGGTCAGCCATAGCTCTGGCAGAGGTTGTCCTTGAAAGGGCACCTGCGGGAATGGCCTTGGGTCAGCCATAGCTCTGGCAGAGGTTGTCCTTGAAAGGGCACCTGCGGGAATGGCCTTGGGTCAGCCATAGCTCTGGCAGAGGTTGTCCTTGAAAGGGCACCTGCGGGAATGGCCTTGGGTCAGCCATAGCTCTGGCAGAGGTTGTCCTTGAAAGGGCACCTGCGGGAATGGCCTTGGGTCAGCCATAGCTCTGGCAGAGGTTGTCCTTGAAAGGGCACCTGCGGGAATGGCCTTGCGTCAGCCATAGCTCTGGCAGAGGTTGTCCTTGAAAGGGCACCTGCGGGAATGGCCTTGCGTCAGCCATAGCTCTGGCAGAGGTTGTCCTTGAAAGGGCACCTGCGGGAATGGCCTTGGGTCAGCCATAGCTCTGGCAGAGGTTGTCCTTGAAAGGGCAGCTGCTGTGAGAGTCCTCTCAGCCCCACCCACCTCACAGGGTATCTGTTGTGGGAGAGGGAGATAAAGGAGATTGTGAGCCGCTCTGAGACTCCTGAGCGGAGGGTGGAATATAAATCCAATGTCTTCATTCTTCCTTTCATTCTATTTGGAGAATGAATTCAAAGCGCAGACGAAAATGGTGCTCGCTTGCTTCAAGACACCTCGTAAGGAATCTCTGGACCAGCCAGTGGAAGCCTTCAGTTCTCCCCGTGGCCAGCTGTTCCCCTGCCGGGCAGCCAAGCCAGTGGCCGGTGGCCGGACGCTCAGAGTGACATCCAAAGCCAAAGCCTGCCCCTTGCGTCAACAGCACCTCTGCCGCTTTTCACAATGAAGTCGACAGAGACGAGGGAGAGCCAGCCAAGCTGGGGAGAAGGGGCAAAGCAAAACAAAAATAAATATATTTTGGCTCTAATGAATCAAAGCCTGTTGCAATCCAAACAACTCGCCATCTGAGTAAATGCCTCCGGGCCTCGTCCATCAAAAATTATACACGCCGGGCAAAGCCGCAAACGTCGCCTAATTGCTCGGTCACCACAAGGAAAGTCTTTTTCCCCCCCAGCAGTAAAGATGTTTCCAGCAGCATCGGAAAGCCGCCTGTGATCGGTGAATGCCTTCTCTCGGCCCCTTTGCCCATTAATAATAATTAATAGAATAATTATGTACAAGTAGAGAGCTGAGAGACGGTGCAGCGGGGGAGGGGGGGTGGACCAGAGAGAGAAGGAAGAGCTCCCTTCCCTTGTTTGTAACATCTCCTTCATGGAGGGGAAGGGCTTGCACCTGCTGGCATGGCCTTGGGTCAGCCTTAGCTCTGGCAGATGTTGTCCTTGAAAGGGCAGCTTCTGTGAGAGCCCTCTCCAGCCCCACCCACCTCACAGGGTGTCTGTTGTCGGGAGGAAGGGAAAGGAGATTGTGAGCCCCTCTGAGACTCTTCGGAGTGGAAGGCGGGATATAAATCCAATATCTTCATCCACCTCACAAGGTGTCTGTTGTGGGGGAGGAAGGTAAAGGAGATTGTGAGCCACTCTGAGACTCTTCGGAGTGGAGGGTGGGATATAAATCCAATATCTTCATCTACGTCACAGGGTGTCTGTTGTGGGGGGGGGGAAGGTAAAGGAGATTGTGAGCTGCTCTGAGACTCTTCGGAGTGGAGGGCAGGATATAAATCCAATATCTTCATCTACCTCACAGGGTGTCTGTTGTGGGGGAGGAAGGTAAAGGAGATTGTGAGCCGCTCTGAGACTCTCCGGAGTGGAGGGCGGGATATAAATCCAATATCTTCATCTACCTCACAGGGTGTCTGTTGTGGCAGGGGGAAGGTAAAGGAGATTGTGAGCCGCTCTGAGACTCTTCGGAGTGGAGGGCGGGATATAAATCCAATATCTTCATCTACCTCCCATGGTGTCTGTTGTGGGGAAGGAAGGTAAAGGAGATTGTGAGCCGCTCTGAGACTCTTCTTTCTCACGATACGAGAACTCGTGGGCATTCAATGAAATTGCTGAGATGTCAGGTTAGAACAGATAAAAGGAAGTCCTTCTTCACCCAGCACATGCAATTCACTGCCACAGGAGGCGGTGGCAGCTGCAAGCATAGACAGCTTTGAGAGAGGATTGGATAAACATATGGAGCAGAGACCAATCAGTGGCTATTAGCCACAAGGTGTAGATGGAACTCTCTGTCTGGGGCAGTGATGCTCTGTATTTTTGCTGCTTGGAGAGCAACACCCAGGGGGCGGGGGGGGGAGGGCTTGTGGATTTCTGGCCCCACTGGTGAATCTCCTTATGGCCCCTGGGTTTTGGCCACTGTGTGACACAGGGATGGACCATTGGCCTGATCCAACATGGCTTCTCTTATGTTCTTATGTTCTCTGCTTCCAAGGCAAATGTGTTTTTTTAAAAAAAAAAACAACAACAACATTTAACCCAATAGCTGCTGTATCCCCACCTAGGTATTCTGGTATTCCCCACCTGCTACATTTTATATAGAGATAGAATTTCACTATCAACACAATGTTCTGCACTTCCAGACATAGTGGAGCATCTGTTTTTCCCTTGCCTTGGAAGATTTGTCTCATTTAGCAGCTGAAACACAGCTCGATTCCAAGACCGAATGTGGTGTGACAGCTTTTGAGAGAGCCTAATAGAATGATTTGGGGGACATAAAAGATATGTAAATCTTCATATCCACGACAGGATGTGAAAGAGTTTCTCCGTTTTTTTCTCTCTGCTTTGGGACAACTCTCACCATAGGACAAAAGTCAATAAAGAGGAAGTTAAATCTTCACTGGTTCTCATTTGCAAAATTATGCATGCATTCAGATGGGAAGATGACACTTGAAGAGATTTGCTGCTATATGGCGGCATAATCAAGGTTTTTGAAGTGTTGTTCCACATCCCTTGCCGGTCCTCATCTGATATTCCGCAGGCCAGATTCTCTTTTTGATTCCCACCTCCGTCTCCCCCCCCCCCCCCAAAAATCCTCTACACAAGCCTGCTAGTAATGAATATATCTTTCTCCCCAATTCACGCCATTAATGTGCGTGTGGTTATTAATAATTCAAAGGTGGGTTTCTTTTTCGTTCAGTCTGGAAGAACGGAGAATGAAGGGTGTGAACCGCATGAAGAAACGACCTTTCGTCTCACCGTGTCTTTATAATGAAAACACGTTGTTAAAAATCTGATCTAATTTTCAATCCTAGTGAAGGTACAAACAGGGGAGAATTCAACTGATAGCAAATGTCGCCCCCAACGGATGTCACCAGGGGTGGAATTCTAGCAGGAACTCCTTTGCATATTAGGCCACACCTCCCCGATGTAGCCAATCCTCCCAAGAGCTTACAAAAAAAGAGCCTTGTAAGTTCCTGGAGGATTGGCTACATCAGGGGGTGTGGCCTAATATGCAAAGAAGCTTCTGATAGAATTCCACCCCGGGTGTCCCCCTATCCCTGCCAGCTTCCAGTCAGTCCTGGAACATTTAGAAAGGATGTCTATGATTACTAAGAGCCAGCATGGGTTTCTCAAGAACTAGTCATGTCAGACTAACCTGATCTCTTTTTTTGAGAAAGTGACTACCTTGTTGGATCAGGGGAATGCTGTAGACATCATTTATCTTGATTTCAGTAAGGCTTTTGATAAGATTTCACATATTATCCTCGTTGAGAAGTTGGTAAAATGTGGTTTGGATCCTGTTACCATTAGGTGGATCTGTAACTGGTTGACAGATCGCACCAAAAGAATGCTTGTGAATGGTTCCTCATCCTCTTGGAGAGGAGTGACAAGTGGAGTGCCTCAAGGATCTGTCCTGGGGCCTGTATTGTTCAACAATTTTATAAATGATTTGGATGAAGGAACAGAGGGAACGCTTATTAAATTTGCAGATGATACTAAATTGGGAGGGGTTGCAAATGCAGTAGCATACAGAAACAGGATACAGGATGACCTTGACAGGCTGGAAAACTGGGCTAAAACCAATAAAATGAATAAAATAAAATAAAATAAATAAAATGAATTTTAACGGGGATAAATGTAAAGTTCTGCGTTTAGGTAGGAAAAATCCAGTGCATGGTTATAGGATGGGGGAGACTTGTCTTAGCAGTAGTATGTGCGAAAAGGATCTAGGGGTCTTAGTGGATCATACGCTGAACATGAGTCAACAGTGTGATGCGGTGGCTAAAAAGACAAATGCAATTTTGGACTGTAGCAACAGAAGTATAGTGTCCAGATCACGTGATATGATGGTATCGCTTTACTCTGCTCTGGTAAGACCTCACCTGGAGTTTTGTGTTCATTTTTGGGCACCACATTTTAAGAAGGATCTAAACAAGCTGGAATGGGTCCAGAGGAGGGCGACGAAGATGGTGAGGGGTCTGGAGACCAAGTCCTATGAGGAAATGTTGAAGGAGCTGGGGATGTTTAGCCTAGAGAGGAGGTGAATGAGAGGTGATACGATCACCATCTTCAAGTTCTTGAAGGGCTGTCCTATAGAGGATGGTGTGGAATTGTTTTCTGTGGCCCTGGAAGGTAGGACCAGAACCAATGGGTTGGAATTAAATCAAAAGAGCTTCTGACTCAACATTAGGAAGAACTTCCTGACCGTTAGAGCAGTGGAACAGGCTTCCTTGGAAGGTGGTGGGTTCTTCTTCCTTGGAGGTTTTTGAAGCAGAGGCTGATGGCCATCTCACAGCGATGAAGATCCTGTGAATTTAGGGGGAGGTGTTTGTGAGTTCCCTGCATTCTCTTATCGAGTTATGGTCTTAACTTGGGCATTTAAGTTTCTTTCTTCAAAATTTTCTTTCAAAACCTTTAAAAGGGTTGCTTTTGTTGCTGGACTCTCAATAACAGTGCTACTTTCCGCTTCCCAGCCACAGTCCCATTTCATACAATCTTCTCTTTGAGACAGAACGAAACCAGCTACACAATACGAAACCCAGACCAAGAAGCCGCCAAAATTAGGAGCCCTTTCAAAGTGAAGTGCTTCTGACAGGGTGTAATTTCGCAGCAATGGTGCTTTTCTGCCAGGCCAAGGGAGTGCAATGGGGGCCCCTGTCAGCTGGAAGAGTGTTCCACAAAAGCCAACAAACAAAAGCCGAGCTGTGATTTCCCATGCACAACCTCTCTTAGACTTACTTAGCATTCGATTTATAGACATTTCTGAAACCACAGGAGGGCTTGGAAGGCATCAGGATAGAGAAGGCAGAAAGTTGGTATTGGGAAGCCAGAAACGTTCTGCAAAGTTGAAATGCAGGAAAGCTGAAATGCTTGACCCAACCAAAGTTTAAACAATACCCAGAATGATCCTTCCTTCCTTCCTTCCTTCCTTCCTTCCTTCCTTCCTTCCTTCCTTCCTTCCTTCCTTCCTTCCTTCCTTCCTTCCTTCCTTCCTTCCTTCCTTCCTTCCTTCCTTCCTCCCTCCCTCCCTCCCTCCCTCCCTCCCTCCCTCCCTCCTTCCTTCCTTCCTTCCTTCCTTCCTTCCTTCCTTCCTTCCTTCCTTCCTTCCTATCTTTATTCATTTCATATATTTAATTCATTTATAACCCTCCTTATCCCCTGTGGGGACCCAAAGCAGCTTACACAGAATCATAGAAGTGGAAGGTACCCCCAGGGTCATTTAGTCCAACCCCCTGCGCAATGCAGGAACTTCACAATTTTTTGTTGTTGTCCAGTTGCACTGTCGAGTCCAACCCTTCATGACCCCATGGACCACATCGCACCAGGCCCTTTTATCTTCCACCGTCCTCCTAAGTTCACTCAAATCCATGTTTGTTGCATAAAAAAGTAGTCCCCTGTGCAAGCACCAGCCATTTCTGACTCTGGGGTGACGTCGCATCACAACGTTTTCACAGCAGACTTTTTAATGGGGTGCTTTGCCATTGCTGTCCCCAGTCATCTACGCTTTCCCCCCAGCAAGCTGGGTCCTCATTTTATCGACCTTAGAAGGATGGAAGGCTGAGTCGACCATGAGCCGGTTACCTGAACTCAGCTCATGAGCAGAGTTTGGACTGCGGTACTGCAGCTTTACCACTCTGTGGCATGGGGTTCCTCAATGCTCATTGCATAGGACATCAGGGGTGGCCAAAGGTAGCTCTCCAGATGTTTTTTGCCTACAACTTCCATCAGCCCCAGCCATTGGCCATGCTGGCTGGGGCTGATGGGAGTTGTAGGCAAAAAAACATCTGGAGAGCTACCGTTGGCCACCCCTGGCATATGTTCATTGCAGAGGAGGTGTCTTTTAATTTCATGGCTGCAGTCACTGTCTACAGTGATTTTAGATCCCAAGAATGTGAAGTCTGTCACTACTTCCATGTCTTAAGAACATAAGAGAACCCATGTTGGATCAGGCGAATGGCCCATCCAGTCCAACATTCCGTGGCATAAGAACATAAGAGAAGCCATGTTGGATCAGGCCAATGGCCCCTCCAGTCCAACACTCTGTGTCACGTAAGAGAAGCCCTGGTGGATCAGGCCAGTGGCCCCTCCAGTCCAACACTCTGTGTCACATAAGAACATAAGAGAAGCCATGTTGGATCAGGCCAATGGCCCATCCAGTCCAACACTCTGTGTCACGTAAGAGAAGCCCTGGTGGATCAGGCCAATGGCCCATCCAGTCCAACACTCTGTGTCACATAAGAACATAAGAGAAGCCATGTTGGATCAGGCCAATGGCCCTTCCAGTCCAACGCTCTGTCTCACATAAGAACATTGGCCTGATCCAACATGGCTTCTCTTATGTTCTTATGTGTGCGGACTCTTATCCGGGAGAACCAGGTTTGATTCCCCACTCCTCCATTTGCAGCAGCTAGCATGGCCTTGGGTCAGCCATAACTCTTGCAGAGTTGTCCTTGGAAGGGCAGCTTCTGGGAGAGCCCTCTCAGCCCCACCCACCTCATAGGGTGTCTGTTGTGGGGGGGGAGGTAAAGGAGATTGTGAGCCCCTCTGAGACTCTTCGGAGTGGAGGGCGGGATATAAATCCAATATCTTCATCTACCTCCCAGGGTGTCTGTTGTGGGGGAGGAAGGTAAAGGAGATTGTGAGCCCCTCTGAGACTCTTCAGAGTGGAGGGTGGGATATAAATCCAATATCTTCATCTACCTCACAGGGTGTCTGTTGTGGGGAAAGAAGGGAAAGGAGATTGTGAGCCGCTCTGAGACTCTTCGGAGTGGAGGGCGGGATATAAATCCAATATCTTCATCTATCTCACAGGGCTGTCTGTTGTGGGGAAAGAAGGGAAAGGAGATTGTGAGCTGCTCTGAGACTCTTCGGAGTGGAGGGTGGGATATAAATCCAATATCTTCATCTACCTCACAGGGTGTCTGTTGTGGGGGAGGAAGGTAAAGGAGATTGTGAGTCGCTCTGAGACTCTTCGGAGTGGAGGGCGGGATATAAATCCAATATCTTCATCTACCTCACAGGGTGTCTGTTGTGGGGGAGGAAGGTAAAGGAGATTGTGAGCCGCTCTGAGACTCTTCGTAGTGGAGGGCGGGATATAAATCCAATATCTTCAACTACCTCACAGGGTGTCTGTTGTGGGGGAGGAAGGTAAAGGAGGTTGTGAGTCGCTCTGAGACTCTTTGGAGTAGAGAGTGGCATATGAATCCAATATCTTCTTCTCCTTTTTTCACTTTTCCCCACAACCATCCATCAAGCTTTCCTTTTTTGTGAGGGGAACGTTCTGAGAGGCCTCTGACCAAAGAAGGAAATGGATCAGCACCGCTCTCCGCTGGAAGGTGTCGGGCCAATGATTTGACTTCTCGGTGGGGAACTGTCGTTCTTTCTGCACACGAACGCCCGAACAGCCCGTGCGAAAATTCTCCTGTTCCCCAAGCAGGGTGTCCATGTCAGGTCTGAAGGGCGAACAGTTCCTTCCCACCCGCCTGTGACTAAAGGGAAGGGAATGAGTGGCCCCTCCAAGCAGTCAAAAATAGCAAAAACGAATGTTGGAAAATGAGGATTGTACAAATGCCCAGGATATATACAAATGACAGCATTCAGTTTTGCTCTGTGGGAAATGGGGATCAGACACATTCAAACCATGGCACTCGGACTACAGAGATTGGGGTTACCACCCCCTTTTGGGACTTGGGGAGCTCCTACAACTACAACTGGCCTCTAGATGACATAAAGCAGACACCCCCCCTCCGAGAAAATGGATGATTTGGAGGTGGAGCATAAACTCTATAGCAGGAGCGGCCAGTTTGGCTTGGGAGAAGAAGACCGCAGATTTATACCCCGCCCTTCTCTCTGAATCAGAGCCTCAGAGTGGCTTACACTCTCCTACATCTTCTCCCCCCACAACAGACACCCTGTGAGGTGGGTGGGGCTGAGAGAGCTCTCCCAGAAGCTACCCTTTCAAGGACAACTCCAGCAAGAGCTATGGCTGACCCAAGGCCATTCCAGCAGCTGCAAGTGGAGGAGTGGGGAATTAAACCTGGTTCTCCCAGCTAAGAGTCCATGGATTTAACCACTACACCAAATTGGGAGCCACGTGTGGCTTTTTCACACAAATTGTGTAGCTCTTGATGCCCCCACCACCCTGTCAGCCAACTTGGAGAAGGCCTTTCTCTCTTTAAATCACTTCTCCAAGTCAAGCCAGCCTGTGGCTTGGAGAATGCATTGAAAGTTAAAGTCCCTTTCTTTCCACCTCTCCCTCCTCCCAATCTGTGTGCTTTCCTTCCTTCCTTCCTTCCTTCCTTCCTTCCTTCCTTCCTTCCTTCCTTCCTTCCTTCCTTCCTTCCTTCCTTCCTTCCTTCCTGTTTTGCCGCTCTCAATCATCTGTCATTTATTCTGTGTGCCTGTTACATTAAGCAAGTTTGGCCCCCCTGATCTAGCAATATACCTTAACCACTACAACACACTGGCTGTCCTTAACTACATGTGCAAAAAATATGAAATTGCCTTGCTGAGAGGCCTGTTCAGCAGGGCTGCCAGGTTGGCAAACTCCTGGATCCCCCACTCCAGGAGGACAGAGACCTCAGTGGGGTACAAGGCCATAGAGCCCACCCACCAAAGCATCCATTATTTCCCAGGGGAACTGATCCCTGTAGGCTAGAGATGAGCTGTACTTCTGCAGGATCCTCAGGTCCTACCTGGAGGCTGGTATCCCTACCATCTACTCCAGCATCCTGTTTGCAACAGCGGTCACTCAGAAGCCTTTAGGATGCTCCGCTATCCCGCTGCAATCTGGATAGACAACCCCGCCGGAAACTTGCCCGCTCCTCTTCAAATGCCACCCAAACACCTCTTATGCCTTTGAATTCTACGTTCCATTCTGCATTCTGCAAGGTGACTTCTTTTGCCAGCCCTTAGAGCAGGGGTCCTCAAACTACGGCCCGCGGGCCGGATGTGGCCCGCTGAGGATGTTTATGCGGCCCGCCGGATTATGGCAAAATCAGACCGGAAGTGACGTTCAACCTAAACTCGCGTTAGCAACGCACACTTCCGGCACTGGGCTGAGGTGGCGGAGACAGAGTGTGAGGTGATACCGAGGTGAGGTGAGTTCCCAGGCCGAGGTGTGTGGTGTGGGGAAGGGAGAGAGATGCAGAAGACGGAGAACTGACGGCCCGCGGCCTTGTACAGTAACGGCAGTCCGGCCCTCCAACAGTCTGAGGGACAGTGAACTGGCCCCCTATTTAAAAAGTTTGAGGACCCCTGCCTTAGAGCATAAGAACATAAGAGAAGCCATTTTGGATCTGGCCAATAGCCCATCCAGTCCAACCCTCTGCGTCTCATAAGAATATAAGAGAAGCCCTGTTGGATCAGGCCAATAGCCCATCCAGTCCAACACTCTGTGTCACATAAGAACATAAGAGAGGCCATGTTGGATCAGGCCAATGGCCCCTCCAGTCCAACACTCTGTGTCACATAAGAACATAAGAGAGGCCATGTTGGATCAGGCCAATGGCCCCTCCAGTCCAACACTCTGTGTCACATAAGAACATAAGAGAAGCCCTGTTGGATCAGGCCAATGGCCCATCCAGTCCAACACTCAGTGTCACATAAGAACATAAGAGAAGCCATGTTGGATCAGGCCAATTGCCCATCCAATCCAACACTCAGTGTCACATAAGAACATAAGAGAGGCCATGTTGGATCAGGCCAATGGCCCCTCCAGTCCAACACTCTGTGTCACATAAGAACATAAGAGAGGCCATGTTGGATCAGGCCAAAGGCCCCTCCAGTCCAACACTCTGTGTCACATAAGAACATAAGAGAAGCCCTGTTGGATCAGGCCAATGGCCCATCCAGTCCAACACTGTGTGTCACATAAGAACATAAGAGAAGCCCTGTTGGATCAGGCCAATGGCCCATCCAGTCCAACACTGTGTGTCACATAAGAACATAAGAGAAGCCCTGTTGGATCAGGCCAATGGCCCATCCAGTCCAACACTCAGTGTCACATAAGAACATAAGAGAAGCCATGTTGGATCAGGCCAACGGCCCATCCAGTCCAACACTCTGTGTCACATAAGAACATAAGAGAGGCCCTGTTGGATCAGGCCAATGGCCCATCCAGTCCAACACTGTGTGTCACATAAGAACATAAGAGAAGCCCTGTTGGATCAGGCCAATGGCCCATCCAGTCCAACACTGTGTGTCACATAAGAACATAAGAGAAGCCCTGTTGGATCAGGCCAATGGCCCATCCAGTCCAACACTGTGTGTCACATAAGAACATAAGAGAAGCCCTGTTGGATCAGGCCAATGGCCCATCCAGTCCAACACTCAGTGTTACATAAGAACATAAGAGAAGCCATGTTGCATCAGGCCAATGGCCCATCCAATCCAACACTCTGAGTCACATAAGAACATAAGACAAGCCATGTTGGATCAGGCCAATGGCCCATCCAGTCCAACACTCTGTGTCACACAGTGGCCAAAAACAAAGCAAAACAAAACCCCTAAGTGCCATCAGGAGGTTCGCAAGTGGGGCTAGAAGGCCTTCCACTTTGCCCCCCTCCCCCCAAGCACCAAGAATACAGAGCATCACTGCCCCAGACAGAGAGTTCCAACAATACGCTGCGGCTAATAGCCACTGATGGACCTCTGCTCTATATGTTTCTCCAATCCCTTCTTGAAGCTGGCTATTGTAGCCACCGCCACCTCCTGTGGCAGTAAATTCCACGTGTTAATCACCCTTTGGGTGAAGAAGTACCTCCTTTTATCCGTTCTAACCCGACTGCTCAGCGATTTCATTGAATGCCCACGAGTTCTTGTATTCTGAGAAAGGGAGAAAAGGACTTCTTTCTCTACTTTCTCCATCCCATGCATCATCTTGTCAACCTCTCTCCTGTCACCCCGCAGTCGACGTTTCTCCAAGCTAAAGAGCCGCGAGCGTTTCAACCTTTCTTCATAGGGAAAGTGTTCTAAACCTTAAAAGTGTTCCAAGTCCTCATTGGTGGATCATTGGGCAAGCCTGAATTCTGGTATTATGAGAGGAGGGGAGGGGAGAAATCATTCCATATGCAAAGCCAGCCTCCAGCTTAACTGGCCCGCAACCGTCCTGGGTGTAATCATTCTTCATTGGAAAACCCATTCCTTTGAGCACACAATGCGGACGGGCTAAGAAAATAATGGATTTTTATTTTCGAGCCACTCGTTTAACATTTGGACCTCGTGTTTGCCTGGCAAATTAGTGACTCTGAGCTCATTATATGATAGCTGTAAAGGCTTCAGCTGTTCATCAACCGTGCCAGGACTTATTTGCTTTCCCTTGTTGGATTCCTGGAACGTGAGGCAGCTGATTGCAAAGGCAAACTTCCCAGCTCCATAGGAGGGGGAGGGCGGGATCTATCTGAGAAGAAGAAGATGACGATGATGATATTGGGTTTATATTCCACCCTCCACTCCAAATTTCAGAGTCTCAGAGTGGCTCACAATCTCCTTTACCTTCCTCCCTCTCAACAGACACCCTGTGAGGTAGGGGAGGGCTGAGAGAGCTTTCCCAGAAGATGCCATTTCAAGGACAACTCCTGCAAGAGCTATGGCTAGCCGGAGGCCATTCCAGCAGCTGCAAGTGGAGGAGTGGGGAATCAAACCCGGTTCTCACAGATAAGAGTCCGCGCACTTAACCACTACACCAAAGAGGTCAGTTTATAGGATACACGGAATGCACAGGGTGAACTGACTTCCCAGAAAAGGAAGGTGAAAGGAAACGGGGGGAAGGAACCCATATACACAATAAAGTCAAAATGCGATAGTAAAGAAGTGTCACTGTTTTAGAAAAATATCAGATTATAATTAAATTTGTTTTGGTTTTTTGGCAAAATGTCAAGGTCAGAGAGGTATGTAACAATAGGAAACCATAGCTTCACGAAGTCTTTAAGAACATAAGAGGAGCCATGTTGGATCAAGCCAATGGCTGATCCAGTCCAACACTCTGTGTCACATAAGAACAGAAGAGAAGCCCTGTTGGATCAGGCCAATGGCCCATCCAGTCCAACACTCTGTGTCACATAAGAACATAAGAGAAGCCCTGTTGGATCAGGCCAACAGCCCATCCAGTCCAGCACTCTGTGTCACATAAGAACATAAGAGAAGCCCTGTTGGATCAGGCCAATGGCCCATCCAGTCCAACACTCTGTGTCACATAAGAACATAAGAGAAGCCCTGTTGGATCAGGCCAATGGCCCATCCAGTCCAACACTCTGTGTCACATAAGAACATAAGAGAAGCCATGTTGGATCAGGCCAATGGCCCATCCAGTCCAACACTCTGTGTCACATAAGAACAGAAGAGAAGCCCTGTTGGATCAGGCCAATGGCCCATCCAGTCCAACACTCTGTGTCACATAAGAACATAAGAGAAGCCCTGTTGGATCAGGCCAATGGCCCATCCAGTCCAACACTCTGTGTCACATAAGAACATAAGAGAGGCCATGTTGGATCAGGCCAGTGGCCCATCCAGTCCAACACTCTGTGTCACATAAGAACATAAGAGAAGCGCTGTTGGATCAGGCCAATGGCCCATCCAGTCCAACACTCTGTGTCACATAAGAACATAAGAGAAGCCATGTTGGATCAGGCCAACGGCCCATCCAGTCCAACACTCTGTGTCACATAAGAACATAAGAGAAGCCATGTTGGATCAGGCCAGTGGCCCATCCAGTCCAACACTCTGTGTCACATAAGAACATAAGAGAAGCCATGTTGGATCAGGCCAAAGGCCCATCCAGTCCAACACTCTGTGTCACATAAGAACATAAGAGAAGCCATGTTGGATCAGGCCAACGGCCCATCCAGTCCAACACTCTGTGTCACATAAGAACATAAGAGAGGCCATGTTGGATCAGGCCAGTGGCCCATCCAGTCCACACTCTGTGTCACAGAAGAACATAAGAGAAGCCATGTTGGATCAGGCCAGTGGCCCATCCAGTCCAACACTCTGTGTCACATAAGAACATAAGAGAAGCGCTGTTGGATCAGGCCAATGGCCCATCCAGTCCAACACTCTGTGTCACATAAGAACATAAAAGAAGCCATGTTGGATCAGGCCAATGGCCCATCCAGTCCAACACTCTGTGTCACATAAGAACATAAGAGAAGCCATGTTGGATCAGGCCAGTGGCCCATCCAGTCCAACACTCTGTGTCACATAAGAACATAAGAGAAGCCATGTTGGATCAGGCCAGTGGCCCATCCAGTCCAACACTCTGTGTCACGTAAGAACATAAGAGAAGCCATGTTGGATCAGGCCAATGGCCCATCCAGTCCAACACTCTGTGTCACATAAGAACATAAGAGAAGCCATGTTGGATCAGGCCAGTGGCCCATCCAGTCCAACACTCTGTGTCACATAAGAGAAGCCATGTTGGATCAATCCAGTGGCCCATCCAGTCCAACACTCTGTGTCACATAAGAACATAAGAGAAGCCATGTTGGATCAGGCCAATGGCCCATCCAGTCCAACACTCTGTGTCACATAAGAACATAAGAGAAGCCATGTTGGATCAGGCCAGTGGCCCATCCAGTCCAACACTCTGTGTCACATAAGAACATAAGAGAAGCCATGTTGGATCAGGCCAGTGGCCCATCCAGTCCAACACTGTGTCACACAGCAGCCAAAAAAGCCAGGTGCCATCAGGAGATCCATCAGTGGCGCCAGGACACTAGAAGCCCTTTCACTGTTGCCCTTCCCAAGCACAAAGAATACAAAGCATCACCGCCCCAGACACAAGAGCATAAGAGAAGCCATGTTGGATCAGGCCAATGGCCCATCCAGAACTTCTTTCTCTACTTTCTCTATCCCCTGCATAATCTTGTCAACCTCTGTCTCTATTTAGATTGGGGTGTGTGCTAGAGAACTGTAAGAGGAGGTTTTTGCAAGTATAAAACAGTCCCAGAGCCAGATTCTCTGATCATTGACTGACGGCATCATGCGGTTCTTCCAATGTCTTGCAAGGACCAACCTTGCCGCCGTTATTAGTAGTACAAATCTTTCCACTGAGATTTTATTTTGCAGCTTCTCCCGTCACCGACCTAGGAGAATGGCTTCAGGCAACAATGGGAGTGACTCTCCAGTGATGGTGTTAATTTCATGAATAATACCTCTCTGTTCTATTGAGGGAAATAAGGGATGGTGCCAGTAGACACAATTCTCACTTCTCCCTTTCTCCATACAGAGATTGTGTAACTCCACAGAGATTGTGTAACTCCACTGCGCAGTACGACACTCTAAGAAGCACAGGCCTTGCCCGTCTGAACATGGAATGTGTAGATCAGATGTTAAGCGGTTACATTTCAAGTGCACAGCGGTAGAAGCATGTCCTAGAACCAGACAATCATAGAGTTGGAAGGAGCCATACAGACCATCTAGCCCAGGGGTGTCGAATTCTTTTGTTATGAAGGCCGGATCTGACATAAATGAGACCTTGTTGGGCCAGGCCATGTCGGGTTGGGCCGAGCCATGCGTGTACCTATTTAAGATTAAGTAGCAGAGATACAAATTTTATAAAGAACACAAATATATTTTTTAAAAAACTTAAAATCTGCTTAAAACATCAACACACGTTAGTAAGGACATAAGAGAAGCCATGTTGGATCAGGCCAATGGCCTATCTAGTCCAACACTCTGTGTCACATAAGAACATCAGAGAAGCCCTGTTGGATCAGGCCAATGGCCCCTCCAGTCCAACACTCTGTGTCACATAACAACATAAGAGAAGCCATGTTGGATCAGGCCAATGGCCCCTCCAGTCCAACACTCTGTGTCACATAAGAACATAAGAGAAGCCCTGTTGGATCAGGCCGATGGCCCCTCCAGTCCAACACTCTGTGTCACATAAGAACATAAGAGAAGCCATGTTGGATCAGGCCAATGGCCTATCTAGTCCAACACTCTGAGTCACATAAGAACATAAGAGAGAAGCCATGTTGGATCAGGCCAATGGCCGATCTAGTCCAACACTCTGTGTCACAGAAGAAGAAGAAGAAGAAGAAGAAGAAGAAGAAGAAGAAGAAGAAGAAGAAGAAGAAGAAGAAGAAGAAGAAGAAGAAGAAGAAGAAGAAGAAGAAGAAGAAGAAGAAGAAGAAGAAGAAGATATTGGATTTATATCCCGCCCTCCACTCCGAAGAATCTCAGAGCGGCTCACAATCTCCTTTACCTTCCTCCCCCACAACAGACACCCTGTGAGGTGGGTGGGGCTGGAGAGGGCTCTCACAGCAGCTGCCCTTTCAAGGACAACCTCTGCCAGAGCTATGGCGGACCCAAGGCCATTCTAGCAGGTGCAAGTGGAGGAGTGGGGAATCAAACCCGGTTCTCCCAGATAAGAGTCCACACACTTAACCACTACACCAAACCGGCTCTCCATAAGAACATAAGAGAAGCCCTGTTGGATCAGGCCAGTGGCCCATCCAGTCCAACACTCTGTGTCACATAAGAACATAAGAGAAGCCCTGTTGGATCAGGCCAATGGCCCATCCAGTCCAACACTCTGTGTCACATAAGAACATAAGAGAAGCCATGTTGGATCAGGCCAATGGCCCCTCCAGTCCAACACTCTGTGTCACATAAGAACACCTCTGACATCACAGGAAGGTGTACCAGGAGAGCCAGCTGGGTGTAGTGGTTAAGTGTGCAGACTCTTATCTGGGAGAACCAGGTTTGATTCCCAACTCCTCCACTGTGAGCTCCTGCCCAAAATGGGGCCTGGAGACCACCAAGGAAGACCGTGGTCTCAGCACAGAGGCAGGCAATAGTGAACCACCCAGAAGGTAGGACCAGAACCAATGGGTTGAAATTTCAAAAGAGTTTCCAGCTCAACATTAGGACTTCCTGACGGTTAGAGCGGTTCCTCAGTGAAACAGGCTTCCTCTTTGGGAGGTGGTGGGCTCTCCTTCCTTGGAGGTTTTTAAACAGAGGCTAGATGGCCATCTGACAGCAATGAAGATCCTGTGAATTCGGGGGGAGGTGTTTGTAGGTTTCCTGCATTGTATAAGGGGTTGGACTAGATGACCCTGGAGATCCCTTCCAACTCTATGATTCTAGGATTCTATGAATGTCGCTTGCCTTGAAAACCCTGTGGGGTCATCAGGGGTGGAATTCTAGCAGGAGCTCCTTTGCATATTAGGCCACACCCCCTGATGTAGCCAATCCTCTGAGAGCTTACGCTCTTTTTTAGATCCAAGTGGGCAGCCGTGTCTTTCTGAAGCAGTTGAACAAAGCAGGAGTCAAGTCCCACATACAAGTCCAACCAAGTTTTATTCAGAACGTAAGCTTTCATATACCTGATTCCCTGATTTCGTATACCTGATCTGATGAAGTGTGCTTAGAGAGCACACGAAAGCTTACGGTCTGAATAAAACTCGTTTGGTCTTAAAGGTGACACTTGACGCCTGCTTTGTTCAAAGGCTCTTTTTTTGTAAGCTCTTGGAGGACTGGCTACATTAGGGGTGTGTGGCCTAATATGCAAAGGAGCTCCTGCTAGAATTCTACCCCTGGGGATCATCCAAAATCGTCTGCAACTGGATGGCATTGAACTGAGACTGCCTCACATCCAGAACAAGGAAAACATCCTTTTCGAAGAGCAATAAAGGGAAACAGAGAACGCTGGCCTTGAGGAGACATGACCAAGTCGGGATGGAAACGGGGCTTATAATTCTGTCGGCTGCCCAGACGCAAAGTCAATAGCGAGTGAAATCAGATGCGAACAGAAGAGGACTAGAGCTGCTCAATAACCTTCCGTTTCATAGCATGCCAGATGAGTTGTTTATAAGAGAGAGGGTTTTCGACACGGGAGCCACCAAGGCAATTGCAGCATTGGAGCACAGCAAATAAAAGGCCTCTCCTCCAACCAACCCCTCCTCAGAGAGATGATAGAACAAGAAGCTTCTTTTTTCTGTCTCCCAAAGTTGCCTTGACACGTGAAATATCTGAGCTGTCTGGTTCCCTCTTGTGTGAACTACAGTTGCCAATCCTCAGGTGAGCAAAGCAAGAAAAAACACCGCACACCAAATGTCGCAATACGAGTGCAAAACACTCTTTTACTCATCCGCTTTCTCACTGTAATTCTTAAATGTCCTTCAAAGTAAGTAAGCACAAACGGTCATGACTGTGAGCTGTTGCCTAAGCATGGGTTCCAGAGTGTAAAAACAGCGGCTGGAGGAAGCGTAAAGGAAACACGAACTTGAACCTAAGACTCGTGGGAGAACCGGGTTTGATTCCCCACTCCTCCACTTGCAGCTGCTGGAATGGCCTTGGGTTAGCCATAGAGGTGAAGTGTGCGGACTCTTATCTGGGAGAACCAGGTTGGATTCCCCACTCCTCCCCTTGCACCTGCTGGAATGGCCTTGGGTTAGCAATAGAGGTGAATTGTGTGGACTGTTATCTGGGAGAACTGGGTTTGATTCCCCACTCCTCCACTTGCAGCTGCTGGAATGCCCTTGGGTTAGCCAAAGAGGTGAAGCGTGCGGACTCTTATCTGGGAGAACTGGGTTTGATTCCCCACTCCTCCACTTGCAGCTGCTGGGATGCCCTTGGGTTAGCCATAGAGGTTAAGTGTGCAGACTCTTATCTGGGAGAACTGGGTTTGACTCCCCACTCCTCCACTTGCAGCTGCTGAAATGGCCTTGGGTTAGCCATAGCTTTTGCAGGATTTGTCCTTGAAAGGGCAGCTGCTATAAGAGCTCTGTCAAGTCCACCTCCCTCACAGGGTGTTTGTTCTGGGGGGGAGGGAAGGTAAAGGAGATTGTGACCGCTCTGAGACTCTGAGTTTCAGAGTATAGGGTAGGATATAAATCCAATATCATCATCAACTGATTTATGATCTGTTCTTAGTTCTCTTCCATAGTATTGCAAGTTAAAGTAATTGGTCTGCAGTTTCACAGACCTCCCTTTTTGAAGGACAGGACCAGCTAGAGTTGAAATGTCCCAAGAGAAGAAACTGCCACTTCGATGATTTCTCATTTTACAGTCTTGTGCGTCGCTGCGATATATTCCATTTTCCTGTTTCGCTTGTGGGGACAAAGATCACATTTTCCATCCAAGAGGGTACCATTAAATTATTGGGATATTTGGTTAAGATAGCAGAGTTTGCCCAGTCATAGAAGCGTGATATGGAGTGCAGTAAATAAATCTCCCAAGAAGTATATTGCACGCACAAAAAAAACCCACCAAAAAACTAAACTTACATTTATTCAGGTAGATTCAGTTCACATTCAAGGAGATTGTAAGCCATTCTGAGACTCCCAGTGAAGGGTGAGGTATAAATCCAATTTCTTCCTCCTCCTCCTTCTCCTTCTCCTCCTCCTCTTCCTCCTTCTCCTCCTCTTCTTCCTCTTCTTCAAAAGCCCATTTTTGTGCTGTGAATTCACACTGAAGCAAGCTTCCCTCCATCCTTTTTAGAGCTTGTGCAAGGTAGAATCACAGAGCTTTTGGAAATGCGTTGCCTCTTTTCTCTCTTCACGCAGGTCGAGAAAATCTGCTCTGGAATCTATACCCTTGAGCAGGGCTCATTTCATCCTGGCACAGTGTGATGATGCAGAAAAGAAGGTAGGTCTCGGGTGACTCCATTCCATTCACTTACAAAGGGAGAGTAGAAAGAAAGACGGCTGAATTGTAACTGACCGCAAAGCTCAAGACAAGGCACCCTCCTGGACCGAATCGAAACCTAGGTTTCCTGTCTTATTACCGATGTTGATTTCTCCACACTTGCCTATATCCAATCACACCTGCTATTGTCATTCACCTGCTAATGTCATTTGCCTGCTATTTTCATTCGGCACCTGAAATCACACCGGTCTCCAAGATACAAGGACAGATGGACTCACATTCTACCTAGATTCAGATGGCTCACCGTGTTAGTCTGTTTATAGTCACAAAAAAGGGCAAGGATACAGTTGCACCTTAAAGACTTAGCAAAAGGGATATCTAAAGGGAACAGTGATACACGGCTCACACACACCCCCGCCACATATTTTGTTTGTCTTTAAGGTACACCTGGACTCTTGTTCTTTTCTACCAGGAGAAGAAGAAGACTGCCGATCTATACCCCGCCCTTCTCTCTGAATCAGAGACTCAGAGCAGCTCACAATCTCCGATGCCTTCTCCCCCCACAACAGACACCCTGTGAGGTAGGTGGAGCTGAGAGAGCGCTCCCAGATGCTGCCCTTTCAAAGACAACTCCTGCGAGAGCTATGGCTAACCCAAGGCTATTCCAGCAGCTCCAAGTGGAGGAGTGGAGAATCAAACCCGATTCTCACAGATAAGAGTCCGCACACTTAACCCACTACACCAGACACTTAACCACTACCGGTGCATTCACAGCTGACTTGAAGGATAGTAAGTGTGGCTGAGAGAGCTCTCCCAGATGCTGCCCTTTCAAGGACAGCTCTGCAAGAGCTATGGCTGACCCAAGGCCATTCCAGCACCTGCAAGTAGAGGAGTGGGGAATCAAACCCAGTTCTGCCAGATAAGAGTCTGCAGACTTAACCACTACACCAAACTGGCTCATTTCGCACTCGCAGTTACCTAAGACAAAGGTTTAGAAGCACAGGAAAGAGACCAAACAAAGACCTCCAGCCTCGGATGCTTTTGTTTTCCTGCTGCCATGGAAACTTTCCACCACAACGTGTTTGTTCATTTATTTAACTCCTTCCTATCCGGATCCTGTGCTAAGAGAATGTTGAAACGAATTTTGGGCAAAGTTAATCAAGAAATTCTGCAAATCTGAGAAGAAATATACTTCCGCTGTAGTGGTGACCATTGCCTGAAGAAGGGAGTCCGGAGAACGAAGGCGTGGAAGCTCTCAGGGGTCTTGCTCCATCTTTACTGGGACAATTTGGGGGAAGCCAAAGCAACATTATTTCTCTGACTCGTGTGCAAATTCTTCATGAAATAAATGGCCATTTGGGAAACCTCACGGACAGACCAGTCTCTTTCTGCTATGGTGCTAAGAAGGTAAAGTCCAATGTTTTTAACCCATCACAAGAAGAAGAAGAAGAAGATATTGGATTTATATCCCGCCCTCCACTCAGAAGAGTCTCAGAGCAGCTCACAATCTCCTTTCCCTTCCTCCCCCACAACAGACACCCTGTGAGGTAGATGAAGATATTGGATTTATATCCCGCCCTCCACTCCGAAGAGTCTCAGAGCGGCTCACAATCTCCTTTCCCTTCCTCCCCGACAACAGACACCCTGTGAGGTAGATGAAGATATTGGATTTATATCCCGCCCTCCACTCCGAAGAGTCTCAGAGCGGCTCACAATCTCCTTTCCCTTCCTCCCCCACAACAGACACCCTGTGAGGTAGATGAAAATATTGGATTTATATCCCGCCCTCCACTCCGAAGAGTCTCAGAGCGGCTCACAATCTCCTATATCTTCCTCCCCCACAACAGACATCCTGTGAGGTGGGTGGGGCTGAGAGAGCTCTTACAGCAGCTGCCCTTTCAAGGACAACCTCTGCCAGAGCTATGGCTGACCCAAGGGCATTCCAGCAGCTGCAAGTGGAGGAGTGGGGAATCAAACCCGGTTCTCCCAGATAAGAGTCTGCACACTTAACCACTTCACCCCAGGGAGGAGCCACAGCCAATGGAGAAAACAGAGGCTTTGCTCTGTAGCTCCTGTGTGATTGAGCAAGTCTGGCAAAGCAAGCTGTGACGCAGAAGGAAGCAAGAGAGAGAGAAGGAAGCAGGTGACAGTGAGTTGCTTGCAGGCCTGATTGGAGCCCTCTGGAGGCCTGATTTGGCCCCCGGGCTACATGTTTGACACCACTGTGCTAGAGAGACTTTCTCCCCCCTGCCCCCCGCTCCTCGAATCATCAACCTGGAAAGGCTAGTGTTGCTGTCTCCAGGTAGGGAAGTCCCTGGAGATTTGAGGGTGAAGCCTGCGGAGATGAAGAAGATGATATTGGATTTATATCCTGCCCTCCACTCCGAAGAGTCTAAAAGTGGCTCACAATCTCCTTTCCCTTCCTCCCCCACAACAGACACCCTGTGAAGTAGATGAAGATATTGGATTTATATCCCGCCCTCCACTCCGAAGAGTCTCAGAGTAACTCACACTCCTTTACCTTCCTCCCCAACAACAGACAACCTGTGAGGTGGGTGGGGTTGAGAGGGCTCTATCAGCAGCTGCCCTTTCAAGGACAACCTCTGCCAGAGCTATGGCTGACCCAAGGCCATTCCAGCACCTGCAAGTAGAGGAGTGGGGAATCAAACCCTGTTCTCCCAGATAAGAGTCTGCAGACCTAACCACTACACCCAACTGGCTCTCTATTAGAGCTCTGGCTGACCCAAGGCCATTCCAGCAGGTGCAAGTGGAGGAGTGGGAAATCAAACCTGGTTCTCCCAGATAAGAGTTCACACACTTAACCACTACACCAAACTGGCTCGAGGACGAGGTTCGAGGAGGGGAGGGCCCAGCAGAGCATAGCGCCATCGAGTCCACCCTCCATAGCTGCCACTTCCTCCGGGGAAATTGATCTCTGTTGCCTGAAAAGCAATCGTTGTTCCGAATCTTGGCGTTGTAAATCTTGCTCTCTCGTGCCCTAATTGAAGACTCTGTACTTCACTGGTCCATCCTTGAGTGTACAGTAAAAGAAAATGTTAAACGTGCACTTTCCTCTGGTGCTAAAGTGAACTGGTGCTGGGGTGAGGGGTTGAGTGCTTCCGAATGTGGAAGTTCACTTTAGTCACCATGGGGAGTAGCCACCGATAGACCTCTCCTCCGGGAATCTGCCTCAGTCTCCCCATTAAAGCTACCTCTTCCTGCCACCCTCGATACACCACAGCCCACTCCTCTCTTTCAGGAGAGACAAAACTCACCCCACTTTCTTAGCATCTCTAACAGGAGTAGGGAACTGTGGCTCTCTAGATGTTTTTTGCCTACAACTCCCATCAGCCCCACAAGAACACAACACAAGAACACAAGGGAAGCCATGTTGAATCAGGCCAATGGCCCATCCAGTCCAACACTCTGTGTCACATAAGAACATAAGAGAAGCCATGTTGGATCAGGCCAATGGCCCATCCAGTCCAACACTCTGTGTCACATAAGAACATAAGAGAAGCCATGTTGGATCAGGCCAATGGCCCATCTAGTCTAACACTCTGTGTCACATAAGAGAAGCCATGTTGGATCAGTCCAGTGGCCCATCCAGTCCAACAATCTGTGTCACATAAGAACATAAGAGAAGCCATGTTGGATCAGGTCAGTGGCCAATCCAATCCAACACTGTGTCACATATGAACATAAGAGAAGCCATGTTGGATCAGTCCAGTGGCCCATCCAGTCCAACACTTTGTGTCACATAAGAACATAAGAGAAGCCGTGTTGGATCAGGACAATGGCCCATCCATTCCAACACTCTGTGTCACATAAGAACATAAGAGAAGTCATGTTGGATCAGGGCATGTGGCCCATCCAGTCCAACACTCTGTGTCACAAAAGAACATAAGAGAAGCCCTGTTGGATCAGGCCAGTGGCCCATCCAGTCCAACATTCTGTGACAAAAGAGAAGCTATGTTGGATCAGGCCAATGGCCCATCCAGTCCAACACTCTGTGTCACATAAGAACATAAGAGAAGTCATGTTGAATCAGGCTAGTGGCCCATCCAGTCCAACACTCTGTGTCACATAAAAACATAAGAGAAGCCATGTTGGATCAGGCCAGTGGCCCATCCAGTCCAACACTCTGTGTCACATAAGAACATAAGAGAAGCCATGTTGGATCAGGACAATGGCCCATTCAGTTCAACACTCTGTCACACAGTGGTCAATATATGTGTGTGTGTGTGTGTTTATATATATATACACACACTGTGGCTAATAGCCACAGATGGACCTCTGCTCCATATTTTCATCCAATCCATCCTCTCTTTAAGCTGGCTATGCTTGTAGCCACCACCACCTCCTCTGGCTGTGAGTTCCACATGCTAATCACCCTTTGGGTGAAGAAGGACTTCCTTTTATCCATTTTAACCTGACTGCTCAGCAATTTCATTGAATGCCCACGCGTTCTTGTATTGTGAGAATTGGAGAAAAGTACTTCTTTCTCTACCATACACACACTGTGGCTAATAGCCACAGATGGACCTCTGCTCCATATTCTCATCCAATCCATCCCCTCTTTAAGCTGGCTATGCTTGTAGCCACCACCACCTCCTCTGGCTGTGAGTTCAACATGCTAATCACCCTTTGGGTGAAGAAGGACTTCCTTTTATCCATTTTAACCTGACTGCTCAGCAATTTCATTGAATGCCCACGCGTTCTTGTATTGTGAGAATTGGAGAAAAGTACTTCTTTCTCTACCTTCTCCATACCATGCATAATCTTGTAAGCCTCTATCATGTCACCCTGCAGTTGACGTTTCTCCAAGCTAAAGAGCCCCAAGCGTTTTAACCTTTCTTCATAGGGAAAGTATTCCAAACCTTTAATCATTTTAGTTGCCCCTTTCTGCACTTTTCCCAATGCTGTAATATCCTTTTTGAGGTTCAGGGACCAGAATTGCACACAGTATTCCAAATGAGACTGCACCATCGATTTCTACAGGGGCATAATGATACTCACTGATTTGTTTTCAGTTCCCTTCCTAATAATTCCCAGCATGGCATTGGCCTTTTTTATTGCAATCACACACTGTCTTGACATTTTCAGAGAGTTCTTTACCACGACCCCCAGTTCTCTCTCTTGGTCAGTCTCTGGCAGTTCTCTCCCATGCTGGCTGGGGCTGATGGGAGTTGTAGGCAAAAAACATCTGGACAGCCACCGTTCCCTACCTCTGTTAGCAGATCTTTTCTGCCCCCAAGCCCCCAGGACTGATACCATAAGGCAGGTTGGCTGGACCATAATCGATCTGTAACTCTGGCCCCCAGCGATGCCAGAGGGAGATTTTAATTATAAGAGCAAACGTTTCCCTGTCCGGGTCACAGCTGCTCCCCGATGAGAACAGAAATGGAGCCATTCGTGATAAATGTTGCTTGGCCTTTTCACTGGTAAGCATTGGTTGGCATTTTCCTGATTAGGCACATGGCACGTTTGATTTTGATGTGCTGATCTGGCCAGCTGACAAGCCAGCTGCTGCTGCGGAGCGGCTGTCAAAACGGCAGGCTCAGCAGAGCTCCTTTAAGACTTGTAGGACAGTCAGAAACTCAGGGGCAGAATTCTAGCAGGAGCTCCTTTGCATATTAGGCCACACCTCCCATAACACAGCCAATCCTCCAAGAGCTTACAAGGCCCAATTGAAATCAATTAGAGACAGGGCCTTCTCAATTGTAGCCCCCTGCTGGTGGAACCAACTGCCAGATGAAGAGCAGTTCCGCAGGGCCTGCAAGACTGTCCACTTCCGGCTGGCATTCAATTGATTCGGCACCGGTATTTAAGAGAAGTGGAAGAAGGCCATCACCATTAGAATAGCACCAACTCAATAGTCTGTTTTTTCTGTTTTAACTGTTTTAATCATTGTATATCTATTTTATTACCGAATGTGTAATTTTAATACCTATTAATTTAATTGTTTCTGGGATTCTATGCTGTAAGCCTCCCTGAGCCTGCTTCGGCAGGGAGGGCGGGATATAAATCAAATCAAATAAAAAATAAATAAAATAAAATAAACTCTTGGGAGGATTGGCGACATCAGGGGTCTGTGGAACTCATATGCAATGGAGCTCCTGCTAGAATTCCACCCCTGCAGAAACTCAACACAGGGAACTTAAGAACATAAGAGAAGCCATATACACACACACACACACACATACACACTGTGGCTAATAGCCACTGATGGACCTCTGCTCCATATTTTTATCCAATCCCTTCTTGAAGCTGTCTGTGCTTGTAGCCGCCGCCACCTCCTGTGGCAGTGAGTTCCACATGTTAATCACCCTTTGGGTGAAGAAGGACTTCCTTTTATCCGTTTTAACCATGGCTGCTCACCAATTTCATTGAATGCCCATGAGTTCTTGAATTGTGAGAAAGGGAGAAAAGGACTTCTTCCTCTACTTTCTCTATCCCATGCATTATCTTGTAAACCTCTATCATGTCACCCCGCAGTGGGCGTTTCTCCAAGCTAAAGAGCCCCAAGCATTTTAACCTTTCTTCATAGGGAAAGTGTTCCAAACCTTTAATCATTCTAGTTGCCCTTTTCTGCACTTTTTCCAATGCTATAATATCCTTTTTGAGGTGCGGTGAACAGAATTGTACACAGTATTCCAAATGAGACCGCACCATCGATTTATACAGGGGCATTATGATACTCGCTGATTTGTTTTCAATTCCCTTCCTAATAACTTATCCCAGCATGCAACTGCTGGGTTGAGGAACAGCCCATCTGATGCATTTACTATGTGTCACACAGTATTTAACCAAAGAGGAATCCAGGTGTAAGAAGAAGGGTGGTAGATAAGGTTGTCAGATGACCTAGAGCTCAAACAAATGGGCACAGAAGCCAAGACCTTCCCCTGAGGAGGTGTCCTGTTGGATCAGACCCATATGGTGGCCAATCAGTTCCTCTGGAGGGTCCAACAAAAGGACTGAGAGACCGAGGCCTTCCCCTGAGAAGACCATCAGAAGGGACCTGCTGGATCAGACCAGGGAGGGTCCATCCAGTCCAGCCTCCTGTCTCACACAGGGGCCAGCTAGTTCCTCTGGAGGGCCAACAACAGGGCATAGAGGCCGAGGCCTTCCCCTGAGAAGAACATCAGAAGAGCCCTGCTGGATCAGACCAGGGAGGGTCCATCTAGTCCAGTATCCTGCCTCACACAGTGGCCACCCAGTTCCTCTGGAGGGCCAACAACAGGGCATAGAGGCCGAGGCCTTCCCCTGAGAAGAACATCAGAAGAGCCCTGCTGGATCAGACCAGGGAGGGTCCATCTAGTCCAGCATCCTGCCTCACACAGTGGCCACCCAGTTCCTCTGGAGGGCCAACAACAGGGCATAGAGGCCGAGACCTTCCCCTGAGAAGAACATCAGAAGAGCCCTGCTGGATCAGACCAGGGAGGGTCCATCTAGTCCAGCCTCCTGTCTCACACAGTGGTCAGCCAGTTCCTCTGGAGGGCCAACAAGAGAGCATAGAAGCCAAAGCCTTCTCCTGATGTTGCCTCCTGCACCTATATTCAGATGCTGACAGCTTCTGAGCATTATGGCTTGTAGCTGATACTCTTCTCCACAAATCTGCCTCAATCCCCCTTTGAAGCCATCTGTGTGTGTGGCCATCATTATGTCCTCTGGCAGTAAATTCCACATTTTTATCCCTTACTGTGTGAAGAAATATTTCCTTGGTCAAGTGATCAAGAGCGCTTATTAGAACCCAGGGAAAATAATTCCCTCTGCAGTATATTCAGCTCCTCTGGGCAAGTCGTTAAGGGGGAGGTTTTGGCAAACGTGCCTTGAAGGAAGAGTCCAGCTCATGAAATCTAGTCACAAATGTAGTAATCAAACACCAGGAGAAATTGCTTCAGGGCCTGCCCGGCCTTCCAGGAGAGAAACTGCAACCTCATCCACTTGATTTCTTTTGGAATCTGTAGGTTTTTCTAACGTTTTTTCCTCAGCCTTAGCTCAAGTAATAACACCATTGCAAGAGCCATTCTCTTGATTAAGTAGCCGTTTATTACACCTCAGCCTGTGAGTTTGTGTGGATCTTATCGATTGCTGTTTTTCCCCGTTCTGGCCCCCGCTCTTATATCTTTAAAAGCAGAAATTTAAGTCCCAACATTTTGAGCCATCGCTTCATCATCGTGCCCAAAAAAGGCTTCAGTTGCTATTTTTCTTTTCCCAAACCAGGCTGCGGGGTGACATGAGAGAGGTTTACAAGATAATGCATGGGATGGAGAAAGTAGAGAAAGAAGTACTTTTCTCCAATTCTCACAATACAAGAACGCGTGGGCATTCAATGAAATTGCTGAGCAGTCAGGTTAAAATGGATAAAAGGAAGTCCTTTTTCACCCAAATGGGTGATTAACATGTGGAATTCACTGCCACAGGAGGTGGTGGCGGCTACAAGCATAGCCAGCTTCAAGAGGGGGTTAGATGAAAATATGGAGCAGAGGTCCATCAGTGGCTATTAGCCACAGTGTGTGTGTGTGTCTGTGTGATATATATATTGGTCACTGTGTGATGCAGAGTGTTGGACTGGATGGGCCATTGACCTGATCCAACAGGGCTTCTCTTATGTTCTTATCAAAGGCACAAGAGCATGTGTGTTTAGGTTGTCAGTTGGTGAGGGGGTAAATGGAACAAGTATATCAAAATAGGAGGCTGATGGGCAGATGTGCCTTTCTTAATTATGGAATGCTAAGAGTAACTGAGTCCCTGTTGTTACATTCCGGACATCACCTCTCAAGCGTGTGGAGGTAACTTTACAGCATTCCTCTCTTTTTAGGTGAGACATCTGGCTGGGCAGTGTATCTCTTCTGTCTCTAGACCAGAGAAAGACATTAAGAACATAAGAGAAGTCATGCTGGATCAAGCCAGTGGCCCATCCAGTCTAGCACTCTGTGTCACACAGTGGCCAAAACCCAGGTGCCATCAGGAGGTCCACCAGTGGGGCCAAGGCTCTAGAAGCCCTCCCACTGTTGCCCCTCCCAAACACCAAGGTGCCAAAACCCAGGACACTAGAAGCCCTCCCACTGTTGCCCCTTCCAAACACCAAGGTGCCAAAACCCAGGTGCCATCAGGAGGTCCACCAGTGGGGCCAGGACACTAGAAGCCCTCCACTGTTGCCCCTCCCAAACACCAAGGTGCCAAAACCCATGTGCCATCAGGAGGTCCACCAGTGGTGCCAGGACACTAGAAGCCCTCCACTGTTGCCCCTCCCAAACACCAAGGTGCCAAAACCCAGGTGCCATCAGGAGGTCCACCAGTGGGGCCAGGACACTAGAAGCCCTCCACTGTTGCCCCTCCCAAACACCAAGGTGCCAAAACCCAGGTGCCATCAGGAGGTCCACCAGTGGGGCCAGGACACTAGAAGCCCTCCCACTGTTGCCCCTCCCAAACACCAAGGTGCCAATCCCAGGTGCCATCAGGAGGTCCACCAGTGGGGCCAGGACACTGGAAGCCCTCCCACTGTTGCCCCTCCCAAACACCAAGGTGCCAATCCCAGGTGCCATCAGGAGGTCCACCAGTGGGGCCAGGACACTAGAAGCCCTCCCACTGTTGCCCCTCCCAAACACCAAGGTGCCAATCCCAGGTGCCATCAGGAGGTCCACCAGTGGGGCCAGGACACTGGAAGCCCTCCCACTGTTGCCCCTCCCAAACACCAAGGTGCCAATCCCAGGTGCCATCAGGAGGTCCACCAGTGGGGCCAGGACACTAGAAGCCCTCCCACTGTTGCCCCTCCCAAACACCAAGGTGCCAAAACCCAGGTGCCATCAGGAGGTCCACCAGTGGGGCCAGGACACTGGAAGCCCTCCCACTGTTGCCCCTCCCAAACACCAAGGTGCCAAAACCCAGGTGCCATCAGGAGGTTCACCAGTGGGGCCAGGACACTAGAAGCCCTCCACTGTTGCCCCTCCCAAACACCAAGGTGCCAAAACCCAGGTGCCATCAGGAGGTCCACCAGTGGGGCCAGGACACTGGAAGCCCTCCCACTGTTGCCCCTCCCAAACACCAAGGTGCCAAAACCCAGGTGCCATCAGGAGGTCCACCAGTGGGGCCAGGACACTAGAAGCCCTCCACAGTTGCCCCTCCCAAACACCAAGGTGCCAAAACCCAGGTGCCATCAGGAGGTCCACCAGTGGGGCCAGGACACTAGAAGCCCTTCCACAGTCGCCCCTCCCAAACACCAAGAATACAGAGCATCACAGAGAGTTCCATTAATACCCTGTGGCTAAGAGCCACTGATGGACCTCTGCTCCATATTTTTATCCAATCCCCTCTTGAAGCTGTCTATGCTTGTAGCTGCCGCCATTTCCTGTGGCAGTGAATGCCACATGTTAATCACCCTTTGGGTGAAGAAGGACTTCCTTTTATCTGTTCTAACCCGGCTGCTCAGTAATTTCATTAAACCCAAACAAATGATCATCATATAAACGAAGCTCGTTATTCCTGTTTGGTCCTTGCATCTGTTAAACTTCATTATGTTTATTGCTAATATGCTGCTCATCCTCCACCTATAGATCAGTAACTTCCGTTTCGATGTATCTGAGGAAGTGTGTGTGCACACAAAAGCTTATACCTTGAATGAAACTTTGTTGGACTCCACCTTCGGGCACTTTCACATGTAGATTTTGCTATTCTTACACATTAAAAATCCAGTTGCAATCCACGTTACTTAGTGTGTGTGAAGGCATCCTTGGTTCTGCTGCTTCAGATCAACGCAGCGACTCACCTGATCAAAACCAGTCGTTAATCAAGAAGAAGAAGATATTGGATTTATATCCCGCCCTCCACTCCGAAGAGTCTCAGAGCGGCTCACAATCTCCTTTCCCTTCCTCCCCCACAATAGTCACCCTGTGAGGTGGGCGGGGCTGGAGAGGGCTCTCACAGCAGCTGCCCTTTCGAGGACAACCTCTGCCAGAGCTCTGGCTGACCCAAGGCCATTCCAGCAGGTGCAAGTGGAGGTGTGGGGAATCAAACCCGGTTCTCCCAGATAAGAGTCCGCGCACTTAACCACTACACCAAACCGACTCTCCTTGATCCTTAATGAGAAATGCAGGACTCCTGTAAAGTAGGGAGCCGAGCCGGCCTGCTGGTTTCTGGAGATTCATTGCAGGGTTCCCAATCCCCAGGTGAGGGCAGGGGATCCCCCAGTTTGAAGGCTCTCCCCCTGCTTCAGAGTCATCAGAGAGTGGGGGGAGGTAAATGTCTGCTGGGCGCTCCATTTTTCCCTATGGAGACCGATTCCCATAGGGTATAATGGAGAATTGATCTGTGGGTATCTGGGGTTCGGAGGGGCTGTTTTTTTAAAGCAGAAGCACCAAATTGGCGGCATAGCATCCGGTTCCTCTCCTCAAAACACCCGCCAAGTTTCAAAAGGATCGGACCAGGGGGGTCTAATTCTATGAGCCCTCTATCTTTTATTATTCCCAACGGAGGGAAGGTGGTCCCTTTAAATGCGATGGCCCGAAAAGGTGTGCGGTCCCTTTAAATGTGGTGGCCAGAACTCGCCTTGGCATTCAGTGATGCTTGCTCTTGGCTCCACCCCCAATGTCTTCTGGCTCCACCCCCAAAGTCTCCTGGCTCCACCCCATCGTTCCCAGATATATCTCGAATTGGACCTGGAACCCTAATTCATCGTGATTTGTCTCCATAAAAATAAAACAGAGCAGCATGCAAGCTTTTTTGCAGAACCCCTGGATCAGGTTGGCAAAGAATTCTGGCCTGGGAAGCCCGAAATCTGGCACACTTGTATGTCATTTTGGTAAATCCTCCTAAACAGTTGAACAAAGCAGGAGTCAAGTGTCACCTTGAAGACCAACCCACTTTTATTGAGAACGTCAGCTTTCGTGTGCTCTTAAGCCCACTTCATCAGACGAGGAATCCGGCACAGGGAGCAAAGCCCTACAGAGCTGAGCAGAGCCGTACAGAGCTGGTAGGCAGTGGCCCAGAATGCAACATGGTACGGATTTAAGAACCAATGACAGTGAAGTAAAATGATCTGGTAGGCGGTGGTTGAGAAGGTAAAATGGTACAATGGCAGAATAGTACAATTAACAAACTGAGCAGACCTGAGCAGATTAACAAATCTGAGCAGCATGAGCATGCGCAAGCAACAAAACAGTAGTATGTCAAAATGTGAGATTGTCTGTCAATGACAATGGGAGATGGGTTCAATATATGTAATGGGATAAGCAACCAAAGTCCCTCTTTGAGTGTGTCAATGCAGCTAAAAGAGAAATGCATTGGATAGTGATGTTCTTGTCAACCTAATTTCCTTTTTAACATGTAAACATAATAGGCCACTGCCTACCAGCCCTGTACGGCTCTGCTCAGCTCTGTATGGCTTTGCTCCCTGCGCCGGATTCCTCGTCTGATGAAGTGGGCTTAAGAGCACACGAAAGCTGACGTTCTAAATAAAAATTGGTCGGTCTTAAAGGTGCCACATGACTCCTGCTTTCTTTCTTTCAGAACGTCAGCTTTCGTGCGCTCTCTAAGCACACTCCATCAGACGAGGAATCCGGCACAGCGAGCAAAGCTACACAGAGCTGGTAGTCGCTGGCTCAGAATGCAAACTGGTACAAATTCTGAGCCGCTGCCTACCAGCTCTGTGTGGCTTTGCTCCCTGTGCCGGATTCCTCGTCTGAGGAAGTGTGCTTAAGAGCACACGGAAGCTGACGTTCTCAATAAAAATTGGTTGGTCTTAAAGGTGCCACTTGACTCCTGCCTTGTTCAACTGCTTCAGACCGACGCGGCCGCCCGCTTGGATCTACCTCTTAAACAGCGTTTCTGGCGTTTTTCCGCGCAAGGGCCAGCAGGCGGCTGCAATGTGGTATCTTAGCGACACCTCGTGGCCAAGCTGAAAAACAACCACACCAGAGAACGAGGCTGAGATTTGCTTCCCTGAAACGGCCCCTTTTCTGTAGCACGCAAAGTAACGAGCGGGAAACCGGGCAGGTGCGCTGAGAATAGGGCTTGTATTCTATCAGACAGGTGACTCTCTTTTTTTCCCCAACAGAAGATCTATCGGGCTGGGTCTTTGCACGTGCTGCAGCATTGCCAACTGCTTCCTCTCCGGGGCTCTTGCTTGCCCGCAACCGTCTCTGCCCCACCGCTTCCTCAGCCTTTGAGGCCGTTGGGCACGTTGGAGCCGAGGAGGAGGAGGGGGCCCGTGTTCCACATCATCATTTTCTTCTTCTTTTTGCCTTTCCCCGACCGCTGCGTCCTCAGGCCCTGAGAGAGGAAAACCAGGAAGGGAAGTCAGAATTTAGACTAGATTCACGTGGGCAGCTGTGCTGGTTAGGGTTGCCAAGTCCAATTTAAGAAATATCTGGGGACTTTGGGGGGTGGAGCCAGGAGACTTTAGGGGTGGAGCCAGGAGACTTTGGGGGTGGAGCCAGGAGACATTAGGGGTGGAGCCAAGATCAAGGCTGTGACAAGCATCATTGAACTCCAAAGGGAGTGCTGGCCATCACATTGAAAGGGAGGGCACACCTTTTCAATTCCTTCCTTCCATAGGAAATAATGAAGGATAGGGGCACCTTCTTTTGGGGCTCATAGCATTGGACCCCCTGGTCCAATCGTTTTGAAACTTGGGGGGTATTTTGGGGAGAGGCACTAGATGCTGTACTGAAAACTTGGTACCTCTACCTCAAAAAACAGCCCCCCCCAGAGCCCCAGATACCCGCGGATCAATTCACTATTATTTTCTATGGGAATAAATCTCCATAAGGAATAATAGAGTTCCCAGCAGACATTTCCCTCCCCTCCCCCCCGCTTTCTGACGACCCTGAAGCGAGGGGAGGGCCTCCAAACCGGGGGATCCCCTGCCCCCACCTGGGGATTGGCAACCCTAGTGCTGGTCCCAAGAGAAGCAAGACGGAGTTGGTTTCCGGCTCAACGTTAGGAAGAACTTCCTGAGCGTTAGAGCGATTCCTCAGTGGAACAGGCTTCCTCCTTGGGAGGTGGTGGGATCTCCTCCCTTGGAGGTTTCTAAACAGAGGCTAGATGGCCATCTGACAGCGATGAAGATCCTGTAAATTTAGGGGGAGGTGTTTGTGAGTTTTCTGCATTGGGCGGGGGGGTTGGACTAGATGACCCTGGAGGTCCCTTCCAAATCTAGAATTCTATGATTCCTGACCATTAGAGCGGTTCCTCAGTGGAACAGGCTTCCTCCTCGGGAGGTGGTGGGCTCTCCTTCCTTGGAGGTTTTTCGACAGAGGCTGGATGGCCATCTGACAGCAATGCGGATCCTGTGAAATTTAGGCAGATCATGAGAGGGACGGCAGGGAGGGATAAGCTTCTGTGGCCAGAGCCAGCCCTAGATTTCCTGGCACCTTAGGCAAGGCGAATTTCTGGCACCCACGCACACCCCGTGCACTGGTATCATCACCAAGACATGTGGGGGGTGCACCCAATTTGGCACCCCCAGAAGGCCAGCGTCCTAGGTAATCACCTAGCATGCCTAGTGGCAGTGCCGGCTTTGCCTGCGGCCCATTCGATGCCCAGGGTAATGCCAATTGCCACTTTGAGGTCAAGGTCATTTCTTCCTCCCGGTTGGACTAGGGATCTTGGCAGTTTATTGCTTTACTCTGGGCATGCAGCAGGTTTCACTGTGGGAGTGGGGGGGAGTAATTCTGAATGTCCTGTGTTGTGCAGGGGGGGTCGACTAGAATGACCCTCGGGGTCCCTTCCAGCTCTATGTTTCAGGAAAAAAAAATATTCCGCTTCTCCTGGAGACAATGGCTGCATAACATTATACCTTACCGAGGTCCCTTCCTAAAACCCACCCTCCTCGGGTTCCACTCGCAAATCTCCAGATATACGCGAACTTGGAGTTGGCACCCCTTCGTCCATTGCTGGTAGCAGGAAGAAGAAGAAGAAGACTGCAGATTTATACCCCGCCCTTCTCTCTGAAGCAGAGACTCAGAGCAGCCTACAATCTCCTTTATCGCCTTCCCTCACGACAGACACCCTGGGAGCAATGTTCCCTCTAAGCTACAGAGTCTCGTGAGCAAAAAATCTCTTTTGTGATCTACTGGCATTAAAGCTGTGAGCTGCTGCATAAATTATGGTGCTCTGGGGTCATCCGTCCTGAGCTAAGACAAAAATATGTGAGCTGGAGGCTAAAAATCTGTGAGCTAGCTCACACTAACTCAGCTTAGAGGGAACACTGCCTGTGAGGTGGTTGGGGCTGAGAGAGCTCTTGCAGCAGCTGCCCTTTCAAGTACAACTCCTACGAGAGCTCTGGCTGACCCAAGGCCTTTCCAGTAGCTGCAAATGGAGATGTGGGGAATCAAACCTGGTTCTCCCAGATACGAGTCCACTCACTTAATCACTATGGCTGACCCAAGACCATTTCAGCAGCTGCAAGTGGAGGAGCGGGGAATCAAACCCGGCTCTCCCAGATAAGAGTCTGCGCACTTAACCACTACACCAAATTGGCTCTCTATTAGAGCTATGGCTGTTCCAAGGCCAATCCAGCTGCTGCAAGGGGAGGAGTGGGGAATAAAACCCTTTTCTCCCAGATAAGAGTCCATGCACTTAACCACTGCACCCAACTGGCTCTCTATTAGCGCTGTGGCTGACCCAAGGCCATTCCAGCAGGTGCAAGTGGAGGAGTGGGGAATCAAACCTGGTTCTCTCAGATAAGAGTCCATGCACATAACCACTACACCAAACTGGCTCTCTATTAGAGCTTTGGCTGACCCAAAGCCATTCCAGCAGGTGCAAGTGCTGGAGTCAGGAATCAAACCCAGTTCTCCCAGATAAGAGTCCGTACACTTAACCATTACACCCAACTGGCTCTCTATTAGAGCTATGGCTGACCCAAGGCCATTCCAGCTGCTGCAAGTGGAGGAGTGGGGAATCAAACCCAGTTCTCCCAGATAAGAGTCTGCGCACTTAACCACTACACCAAACTGGCTCTCTGTTAGAGCTATGGGTGACCCAAGGCCATTCCAGCAGCTGCAAGTGGAGGAGTGGGGAATCAAACCCAGTTCTCCCAGATAAGAGTCCTGCACTTAACCACTACACCAAACCGGCTCTCTATTAGAGCTATGGCTGACCCAAGGCCATCCCAGCAGCTGCAAGTGGAGGAGGGGGGAATCAAACCCAGTTCTCCGAGATACAAGTCCGCACACTTAACCACTACACCCAACTGGCTGGAAGAAAGAAAGGCCTCTGGACTTACCCCAGAGTATGGCTGAATGCTGTCTCCTGAGGCCACCTTTCGGACCCGTCCTCTCGCCACCTCTGGGTCTCCGTTTTCCAGACCGCTCGGTCCGCTCTGCTCGGCGAGGACAACCATGGCCAGGAGCCCCACAACCAAGAGGTAGAGCCAACGCCGCATCTTGCTCCCGGTCGGCGCCGCTTGCCAAATGGAGGCGGTGTCGGCGTCCCCTCCCATCGCAGAGCAGGCCGAGCAAACTGGAGCAGCCGATCGGGTTTCTTGGACGGCCTCACAAGGGACGTTTTGTCCGGCGTCCCCGTTGGCTCCACAAAGCCCTTTGTGAAGGCCTCGGTCGAGAAACGAAGGACCGAGAGGTCCCTGGCATGGGCATCGCGCCAGCTCTTTGGCAGGAGGCCCACGTCACCTCGAACAATGGCAAAAAGCAGGGCAGGGAGGAGAAGAAGACTGCAGATTTATACCCCGCCCTTTTCTCTGAATCAGAGACTCAGAGCAGCTTACAATCTCCCACATCTTCTCCCTCAACAAAAGACATCTTGTGAGGTGGGTGGGGCTGAGAAGGCTCTCACAGAAGCTGCCCTTTCAAGGACAGAGCCTCAGAGCGGCCCGCAATCTCCTTTCCCTTCCTCTCTCACAACAGACACCCTGTGAGGTGGGTGGGGCTGAGAGGGCTCTCACAGCAGCTGCCCTTTCAAGGACAGAGTCTCAGAGCGGCTCACAATCTCCTTTTCCTTCCTCCCCCACAACAGACACCCCGTGAGGTGGGTGGGGCTGAGAGAGCTCTCTCAGAAGCTGCCCTTTCAACGACAGAGTCTCAGAGCGGCCTACAATCTCCTTTCCCTTCCTCCCCCACAATAGACACCCTGTGAGGTGGGTGGGGCTGAGAGAGCTCTCTCAGAAGCTGCCCTTTCAACGACAGAGTCTCAGAGCGGCCTACAATCTCCTTTCCCTTCCTCCCCCACAATAGACACCCTGTGAGGTGGGTGGGGCTGAAAGGGCTCTCCCAGAAGCTGCCCTTTCAAGGGCAGAGTCTCAGAGCGGCCTACAATCTCCTTTCCCTTCCTCCCCCACAATAGACACCCTGTGAGGTGGGTGGGGCTGAGAGAGCTCTCCCAGAAGCTGCCCTTTCAAGGACAACTCTTGCAAGAGCTCTGGCTGCCCCAAGGCCATTCCAGCAGCCGCAAGTGGAGGAGTGGGGACTCAAATCTAGTTCTCTCAGAGAAGAGTCTGCACACTTAACCACTGCACCAAACTCTCAAAGGGAGCAGTGTTGCCAACCTCCAGCTGGGGCCTGAAACTCTTTCAGAATTGCAGCTGAACTCCAGATTCCAGGGAGTAGTTTCCCTGAAGGAAACAGCAGCTTCAGAGGGTGGTCCGCACAGCATTACATGTTTGCTGAGCTTCCTCCTTGGGCTCTGCCACCAAATTTCCTCAGCCAGAGTTGGCACATGATGGTTGCCAAATCCCAGGTGTAGACCGGAGATCTCCTGCTATTATGCTTTGGTAGTGAAGGGTGGGGTTTAGCCACAATGAGAGGCAACCGGAGAGCAAACTTTGGTGCAGGGGGTTGGACTTGATGACCCTGGGGGGTCCCTTCCAACGCTATGATTTTATGATTCTAAATGTAAGTTTATTTCCCCCCCCCCACCCCCCAATATTCTTCTTAGTGCTCAGTATCATACTTCTATGACTGGGCAAACTGATATATAAACCAAATATCCCAGTAATTTAATTTAGTTTATTCATTTATGTGTTTGTTTGTTTGAATTTTAGCCCGCCCTTCCTGTAGAACAGGTTCAGGGCAGGTGACATCATAAAAACAGTCAACAGTAAAACCAGAAAAAAAACCCAGTTTAAAATATATAATATCTAAAATTGGACAGACTAAGATGGCAGTTTCCTGGAAGGTCAGATGCTGAAGCTGAAGCTCAAATACTTTGGCCACCCAATGAGAAGGGAGCACTCCCTGGAGAAGACCCTGATGCTGGGAAAGACAGAAGGCCAAAGAAGAAGGGGACGGCAAAAGAGGAGATGGCTGGACAGCGTTACTGATGTAGCAAACACGAATTTGAGCAGACTTCAGAGGATGGTGGAAGACAGGAGGGCCTGGCGTGACTTTGTCCATGGGGTCACAAAGAGTCTCACTCAACTGTGCGACTGAACAACAACACAACTAGAGTCCCTTGGACTGCAAGAAGAACAAATCAGTCAGTCCTAAGGGAAATCAACCCTGACTGTTCCCTGGAAGGTCAGATGCTAAAGCTGAAGCTCTAATACTTTGGCCACCCAATGAGAAGGGAGCACTCCCTGGAGAAGACCCTGATGCTGGGAAAGACAGAAGGCCAAAGAAGAAGGGTATGGCAAAAGAGGAGATGGCTGGACAGCGTTACTGATGTAACAAGCACGAATTTGAGCAGACTTCGAAGGATGGTGGAAGACAGAAGGGCTTGGCGTGACTTGGTCCACGGGGTCGCAAAGAGTCGGACTCAACTGTGCGACTGAGCAACAACAACAAAAAAAGGATGGCAGATTCTGCTTCACAGATGTGACCTATTTTCAAGGTCCAACAGATCTTGTAAAGCTGGGATGGAATGAGAGGGGGAGGCCGATAACAATTTTAATGTTTTATGGCTTAATATTCCCCATCTCGGAGACCCGATGTAGGTGGAAAGGCAACATATGAATGAATGAATGAATGAAGGAATGAAGGAACGAATGAACGAACGAACAAACAAACAAACATTTGCTAAAGCTTTATTGAAGTGCGCCACTAAGAGCACAGGGGAGAGGCACAATCACTTCTGTGTTCCCAAGGATGACCTTTCACTTTCTCCAGAGCAGAAGGTGAGCCCATGGCTGGGTCTCAGAACATGGTGGCACCATTCCCATGAGCTCCTCACCAGGCATCTCCGGCCAAAGCTAGGGAGGGCCTCGGAGTCAATGTTATCCCTTCGTTACTTGCCAGCAAATGTCAAGCAGCCTGGGAGGAGCATCTCAATCTTGATCCCGTTGACCCATCTCACCATTATACAGAGGTTTCTTTTGGGCCTGCCACCATGTCGTGGCCTCGGGGCCTGCAAGAGAAAGGCAGGGAGACAGTGAGGAAGGCCCGGGGGGGGGGGCTATCACAGCTGGAAAACTCTGAACTCTTTACACAATCTGGGTGTTACGTGCTGTCTCGTCACTGACAGCGACCCTATGAATGATCCCCCAAAAGTCCCCGGGATGACCGCATTGCTTAGGTCTTGCAAACGGAGGGTCCCTGTGGCTTCCTGGATTGGGTCAATCCGTATCATGTTGGATCTTCCTCTTTTTCTGTTGCCGTCAAAGTTCCCTAGCATTACCCTCTTCATCATTACGCAGAATTACTACATTTCCACCCCCACCCCCATGTTAGCTCCAAGGAGTTCAGGAAAGAAGAAAAAAGGAAGAGAAGGAGGAGATTAGATTTATACCCCACCCTTCACTACCCAAAGGAGTCTCAGAGCGGCTTACAAATCTCCTTTCCCTTCCTCTCCCAACAACAGACACCCTGTGAGGTGGGTGGGGCTGGAGAGGGCTCTCACAGCAGCTGCCCTTTCAAGGACAACCTCTGCCAGATCTCTGGCTGACCCAAGGCCATTCCAGCAGGTGCAAGTGGAGGAGTGGGGAATCAAACCCGGTTCTCCCAGATAAGAGTCCGCATACTTAACCACTACACCAAACTGGCTCTCTATTAGAGCTCTGGCTGACCCAAGGCCATTCCAGCAGGTGCAAGTGGAGGAGTGGGGAATCAAACCCGGTTCTCCCAGATAAGAGTCCGCATACTTAACCACTACACCAAACTGGCTCTCTATTAGAGCTCTGGCTGACCCAAGGCCATTCCAGCAGGTGCAAGTGGAGGAGTGCAGAATCAAACCTGGTTCTCCCAGATAAGAGTCCACACACTTAACCACTACACCCAACTGGCTCTCTATTTGAGCTACGGCTGACCCAAGGCCATTCCAGCAGGTGCAAGCGGAGGAGTGGGGGAATCAAACCCAGTTCCCTCAGAAAAGAGTCCACACACTTAACCACTACACCAAACTGACTCTCACACCAAACTGGATTTCAGCAGAATTCAAATCCAGTAGCATCCTAAAACCAACAACATTATCTGGGGGAATAAGCTTTCATGAGTCGACATTCCCTTCATCAGACGCAAATGAGAACGAAGCTCCATCAGCCGTTATCTCCAGGTCAGAAGGGGGGTGGGATGTTCCCAAGCAGGGCCGGATGGAGTCAATCATTACAGGCATGGGCCAGCAGAGTAAACCATATATTAGTAGAGTGGTTACAAGGAAGAGAGAGAGAGAGGAGAGAGAGAGATTCTCTGAGTTTTTGGAGGATAGTTCTAATAAATCATAGAATCATAGAGCTGCAAGGCACCCCCAAGGTCATTAGTCAAACCTCCAGAACAATTAGTGTAACGGTCCGACCCTTATGACCGAGACCAGGCGGGCCGTTAGAATGGCGGCTCAAACAAAAATCCAAATAGCCAGTTTGAGAGCCAGTTTGGTGTAGTGGTTAAGTGTGCAGACTCTTATCTGGGAGAACCGGGTTTGATTCCCCACTCCTCCACTTGCACCTGCTGGAATGGCCTTGGGTCAACCATAGCTCTGGCAGAGGTTGTCCTTGAAAGGGCAGCTGCTGTGAGAGCCCTCTCCAGCCCCACAGAGGGTGTCTGTTGTGGGAGAGGAAGGTAAAGGAGATTGTGAGCCACTCTGAGACTCTTTGGAGTGGAGGGCGGGATATAAATCCAATATCATCATCATCATCATCATCATCAAATATCCAGGCCCAAAACCGGATCCTGGGGTAAACTGCCACCAGGCTGGATTACTTTTTACACTCTGAGATCCCAGCCCAACCTCAGAGTTTTATCCTCTAAGACCAAGGAAAGCCCAACTACAGCAGATGTGGCCGAGAGTTCCCCAGACAAGGTATTTTTTTTTCTTATTTGGTAGATTAGGCGACCTTCGGGGCGGTCGAGTAAGCTTTTGGCGTGTTGCTACAACCCCCCCCCCCCCCAACACACACACACACACAAAGTGACAAGAAAGCTCTTTTTAAAAACAAAAAAAAAAGAGTTTATTAAAGATAGGCTTAAAAATTATCATTAAGAGCCGTGAGCCAAAACAATAACGTTGCAAAATATACTTAACTAAAGGCGCCATATGGTTCCAAAGAAATCAGGCAACAAAGTCCATTGAATCCACAAACAGAGAGCCCCAGCGTAGAGTCCAGGGTTCCAGAGTCTAGTCCAATCGTCCCGTAGAGGGCCCAGAACAAAGAAAAAGGTAATCTTTTATTCTTAAGGAGCCCTCATGGGTAGATTCAAAAAAACCCAATCAGAACTCAACTCCACAAAATAACATTAATGAGACCCAGATATGGGTGTCAGCCACAGGTGTCTCCCTTCAGTTCCCTGGGCAACAAATCTGCAGGTGCACCAACTCAAGGCCCTCTCTAATGGGACTGACCTTTAAGTTCTAGGGCTTTGCCAAGAAAAATAAAACATTTAAAAATTTATAAGCAGGCCTCAAGCCTGCCCAAACTTAAAATTAAGAGGAACCATATATAATTTTGGTCCACAGCATTACAATCAGCATTGCCAATGCTGAGGCGGCTGAAAGGTGACATGATCACCATCTTCAAGTCCTTGAAGGGCTGTCCTATAGAGGTGTGGAATTGTTTTCCGTGGCCCCAGAAAGTAGGACCAGAAGCAATGGGTTGAAATTAAATCAAAAGAGTTTCCGGCTCAACATTAGGAGAACTTCCTGACTGTTAGAACGATTCCTCAGTGGAACAGGCTTCCTCCTTGGGAGGTGGTGGACTCTCCTTCCTTGGAGGTTTTTCAACAGAGGCTAGATGGCCATCTGACAGCAATGAGGATCCTGTGAATTTAGGCGGAGGTGTTTGTGAGTTCCCTGCATTGTGCAGGGGGTTGGACTAGATGGCCCTAGAGATCCCTTCCAACTCTAGGATTCTAGGATTCCTGACCATTAGAGTAGTTCCTCAGTGGAACAGGCTTCCTCGGGAGGTGGTGGGCTCTCCTTCCTTGGAGGTTTTTCAACAGAGGCTAGATGGCCATCTGACAGCGATGAAGATCCTGTGGATTTGGGGTATGTATTTGTGGGTTTCCTGCATTGTGCAGGGGGTTGGACTAGATGACCATGGAGATCCCTTCCAACTCTATGATTCCATGATTCTATGATCCCCAGGGAGGGCAAAAAACAATGATGGGATCACAGTTAAGAAACACTCCAAGAAATACAAAATAGAACTGTGATAAAAGCGCTACCATACTTTAACTTATAGTTTTCAAAAAATAGATAAAACAATTTTTGACAGAGCTCGCTGTTGATTAGTCATACAGCATGTAACTAATAATAACAATAGACGCCTTTTGTGTTGCCCCTTCTTCAGATTAACGTCTTCTTGAGCTGTATGCAGTGGAGTAAGCCAGTATCTTCTTTAAAAACTTGTGCAGTTATTATTATTATTATGTGGTGCCATTTTGTATTTCTTGGAGTGTATCTTAACTGTGACTCCATAAATTTTTTTTTTTTTTGCTCTAGTGTTGGGGATTATGGCACCACAAAATCATAAGTAAAGAATGATAAGATGTTCCGGATACATATAGACCATTGGGTTGACTCCGCTATAGACTACATAGACTAATCGGTAAAGAGTAAAAAATAAGAAAAAACATTTTTTTCATGCTAGCTGACTTTGTATTAAACATGGGCCACATATAAATTGTTAGGTTGCCTTTGGAAAATGATATATGAAAAATGAAAAAAAAGAATAAATCAAATTGCTATGGGGTCATATTAGCAAAGTAATTAAGAACATAAGAGAAGCCATGTTGGATCAGGCCAATGGCCCATCCAGTCCAACACAGTGGCCAATACACACACACACACAGTGGCTAATAGCCACTGATGGACCTCTGCTCCATATTTTTATCCAATCCCCTCTTGAAGCTGGCTATGCTTGTAGCCGCCACCACCTCCTGTGGCAGTGAATTCCACATGTTAATCACCCTTTGGATGAAGAAGGACTTCCTTTTATCCATTCTAACCCGACTGCTCAGGAATTTCAAGTTTCAAGTTTCAAGTTTCAAGTTTATTTCAATTTATATCCCGCCGTTCCCACTGAAGTGGCTCAGGGCGGCTCACAGCACATAAAAATCTAACATAAAATTATTGGATTTAAAACATCTTACACAGTTAAAACAGTAAAATAAAACATATAACAGCGGTCTATTAAAACTACACTCAGTTTCCAATGCCAGTTAGTTATAAGCCAGCCGGAAGAGGGCTGTCTTACAGGCCCTGTGGAACTGGCCGAGGTCTCGCAGGGCCCTCACCTCTTCCGGCAGCTGGTTCCACCAGAAAGGGGCCGTTACAGAGAAAGCCTTGTCCCTGGTAGATTTCAGGCGGGCTTCCTTTGGCCCAGGGATAACGAGCAGATTTTGAGATCCCGATCTCAGTACTCTCTGGGGAAGATGTGGGGAGAGACGGTCCCTAAGGTAGGCAGGTCCTAGGCCATAGGCCATAGGCCATTCATTGAATGCCCATGAGTTCTTGTATTGTGAGAAAGGGAGAAAAGGACTTCTTCCTCTACTTTCTCCATCCCAGGCATAATCTTGTAAACCTCTATCATGTCACCCCGCAGTCGATGTTTCTCCAAGCTAAAGAGCCCCAAGCGTTTTAACCTTTCTTCATAGGGAAAGTGTTCCAAACCTTTAATCATTCTAGTTGCCCTTTTCTGCACTTTTTCCATTGCTAGAATATCCTTTTTGAGGTGCGGTGACCAGAATTGTACACAGTACTCCAAATGAGACCGCACCATCAATTCATACAGGGGCATTATGATACTGGCTGATTTGTTGGCAACCTTGACTAAGGAGTGAATCAGGCTGTGTACCTTTGGGACCTTATGTGACCAGCTGCATGTAATTATAGGGAATATTCTCTTAAGAAGGACCAGTAGCTGGTGGCATCTTTAAAGCTTTTTGGCCATCAATAAGAGGAAGAGGCTGTGTTCCTGCTCAAATTGAAGAATGGCTTATAAGAAATCCATATATTTTTTTCCTTCACAAGGTCTCATTGCTGCATTGCTTACTTTTTGAGAGCATTATGCCAACTTCAGAAGCGACGGCTTCGTTCCAGATAAAAAAGAAATGATTGGCAGCTCTATGTAGAAAAGTAAAAAGTAAATTGCAACAGTGGGGGAGTCCTATGAGTATATGTTCCCTGTAATAATTAAATAATGAAGCTAATAATTTGGGGATAACGTTTTGAATTCATCCCAGGGTCTTCTAAATGCACCGTATTAGTGCAATAACAAATGTTATCAGAGCATTGTTATCGGTATTTTGAAGGTGATTCCTTCATGGAGAGCGGTTTGGCCAGTAATGATATAGAAGGTTTTGCACAAGTTCTTTTTTATAAAGATACTGGCTTACTCCTTCACTGCATATAGCTCAACAAGAAGAAGACATTAATAATACTGAAGAAGTGGCAACACGAAACACGTCTTTCATTATTATCAGAGATTTCTTGTAGGGAAAAGTCCGGCAGGAACTCATTTGCGTATTAGGCCACACCCCCTGACATCACCATTGTTTCACACGGGGCTTTTCTGTAGAAAAAGCCCAGCAGGAACTTATTTGCATATTAGGCCACACACCCCTGACACCAAGCCAGCCGGAACTGTGTTCCTGTGCGTTCCTCCTCCAAAAAACAGCCCTGATTATGATTAGTTAATGACATGCTGCATGACTAATCAACAATGAGCTCTGTTGGAAATTGTTTTTATTGTCTATTGTTGAAAATTTTAAGTAAAAGTATGGTGGCCTTTACGTCACAGTTCCATTTTGTATTTCCTGGAATCCCCAGCTGGAGGCAGGAGATCCCCCAATTTAGAGCCTCCCCCCCCCCCCCGCCCTCCCGCTTGAGTGTCATCAGAAAGTGGGGGAAGGAGAGGGAAATATCTGCAGGGTTTTCCTCCATTATTCCCCTTATGGGAATAAGGTATGATAGAGAATTGATCTGTGGGAATCTGGGCCATTGGGAGTTAGAGGCACCACCTTTGCAGCATAGCATCCCATGACTCTCCTCAAAACACCCTCCAAGTTTCAAAAAGATTGGACCAGGAAGTCCAATTCTATGAGCCCCCAAAGAAGGTGCCCCTATCCTTCAATATTTCCAATGGAGGGAAAGCATTGAAAAGGTGTGCGGTCCCTTTAAATCTGACGGCTGGCCCTCCCTTCGGAGTTCAATGATGCTTCTCACAGCCTTGGTCCTGGCTCCACCCCCAAAGCCCCCAGATATTTCTTGAATTGGACTTGGCAACCCTATGGACAATGCAGGAACGTCACAAACGCCTCCCCCTAAATTCACAGGATCCTCATTGCTGTCAGAGTAGGGTTTCCAAGTCCAATGCAAGAAATATCTGGGGACTTTGGGGGTGGAGCCAGGAGACATTAGGGGTGGAGCCAAGATCAAGGCTGTGACAAGCATCATTGAACTCCAAAGGGAGTTCTGGCCTTCACATTTAAAGGGACGGCACACCTTTTCAATGCCTTCCTTCCATAGGAAATCATGCAGGATAGGGGCACCTTCTTTTGGGGCTCATAGAATTGGACCCCCTGGTCCAATCTTTTTGAAACTTGGGGGGTATTTTGGGGAGAGGCACTAGATGCTATACTGAAAATTTGGTGCCTCTACCCCCAAAAACAGCCCCCCCCCAGAGCCCCAGATACCCTCAGATCAATTCTACATGATTTTCTATGGGAATAAATCTCCATAGGGAACAATAGAGCTCCCAGCAGACATTTCCCTCCCCTCCCCCCGCTTTCTGATGACCCTGAAGCAGGGGGAGGGTCTCCAAACCGGGGGATCCCCTGCCCCCACCTGGGGATTGGCAACCCTATGACAGAGGGCCATCTAGCCTCTGTTTAAAAACCTCCAAGGAAGGAGAGCCCACCACCTCCGGAGGAGGAAGCCTGTTCCACTGAGGAACCACTCTAATGGTCAGGAATCATAGAGTCGGAAGGGACCTCTAGGGTCTTCTAGTCCAACCCCCTGCATGATGCAGGAAACTCACAAACACCTCCCCCTAAATTCACAGGATCTTCATTGCTGTCAGGTGGCCATCTAGCCTCTGTTTAAAAACCTCCAAGGAAGGAGAGCCCACCACCTCCCGAGGAAACCTGTTCCACTGAGGAACCTCTCTAAGCATTATGCCAACTTTAGAAATGATGGCATAAAAGAAAAGAAAAATAATAAAAGAAAAATGATTGGCAGCTCCATATAGAAAAGGAAAATAATTGGGGATTAAAGTTTTGAATTCATCCCAGGGTCTTCTGAATGCACCATATTAGTGTAATAACAAATGTTATCATAGCCTGGAGAGGAGGAGGCTGAGAGGTGATAGGATCACCATCTTCAAGGACTTGAAGGGCTGTCCTAGAGAGGATGGGGTGGAATTGTTTTCTGTGGCCCCAGAAGGTAGGACCAGAACCAATGGGTTGGCATTAAATCAAAAGAGTTTCCGGCTCAACATTAGGAAGGACTTCCTGACCGTTAGAACGATTCCTAGGTGGAATAGGCTTCCTCAGGAGGTGGTGAGCTCTCCTTCCTTGGAGGTTTTTAAACAGAGGCTAGATGACCATCTGACAGCAATGAAGATCCTATGAATTTAGGGGGAGGTGTTTGTGAGTTTCCTGCATTGTGCAGGGGGTTGGACTAGATGACCCTGGAGGTCCCTTCCAACTCTGTGATTCTATGGTGTTTGAAAGGAAGGTTCTCCTCTCCCTTCCCAAGCTTTAGGGCAGGGGTGGCCAAACTTGCTTAACATAAGGGCCACAGAGACTAAACATCAGATGTTTAAGAGGTGCAAGATATGAATGTCAGATGTAGGTAGGTAGGTAGGAAGGAAGGAAGGAAGGAAGGAAGGAAGGAAGGAAGGAAGGAAGGAAGGAAGGAAGGAGAAGACTGCAGATTTATATCCCACCCCTCTCTCTGAATCAGAGTCTCAGAGCGGCTCACAATCTCTCTTTCCCCCCCCACAATTGACACCCTGTGAGGTGGGTGGGGCTGAGAGGGCTCTTGCAGCAGCTGCCCTTTCAAGGACAATTCCTGCAAGAGCTATGGCTGACCCATTCCAGCAGGTGCAAGAGGAGGGGTGGGGAATCAAACCCGGTTCTCCCAGATAAGAGTCCGTGCACTTAACCACTACACCAAACTGGCTCTCTATTAGAGCTATGGCTGACCCAAGGTCATTCCAGCAGCTGCAAGTAGAAGAGTGGGGAATCAAACCCGGTTCTCCCAGATAAGAGTCTACGCATTTAACCACTACACCAAACTGCCTCTCGGAAGGAACGGAGGAAGGAAGGAAAAATAGATGGAGGGGAGGTAGAAAGAAAGCAACTTTAACTTTAAATGTATTCTCCAAGCTGCCAGCTGGCTTAGCTTGGAGAAGTGATTTAAGGAGAGAAATGCCTTCTCCAAGCTGACTGACACGAGAGCCACACAATAATTGTGACAGAGCCACACATGGCCCCCTAGCCACAGTTTGGCCACCCCAGCTTTAGGGCGAATTTAGGGCAACAGGGACCACCCCGGGCATCTTCTCTACCTACGGGCATCTATGCCAACAGTTTGGTGTAGTGGTTAAAGTGTGCGGACTCTTATCTGGGAGAACCGGGTTTGATTCCCCACTCCTCCACTTGCACCTGCTAGCATGGCCTTGGGTCAGCCATAGCTCTGGCAGAGGTTGTCCTTGAAAGGGCAGCTGCTGGGAGAGCCCTCTCCAGCCCCACCCACCTCACAGGGTGTCTGTTGTGGGGGAGGAAGGTAAAGGAGATTGTGAGCCGCTCTGAGACTCTTCAGAGTGGAGGGCGGGATATAAATCCAATATCTTCTATCTTCTTCTTCTTCTTCCTCACTCACCTGTGTCCCCTGACCGACTCCATCCTGCAGTCTTCCTCCTCCTTCCACCAATCTGGAACTGGGTGACTCCTCTGGAGTAGGAGCCCCAGTTAGCACCAAACCCAGCAGCAGCAGCAGAAGAAGCCGCAAGGCCTGCATGGTCTACAGTTGCCAAGTGGGGCGTGGAGATCTCCTGATGTTACAGCTCTTCTCCAGACTACAGGGATCAGTTCCTCTGGAGGAAACGGCTGCTTTGGAGAGGAGTTTCTACGGCATTATTGTCCTCTGAGGCCCCTCCCCTTCCCTAATCTTGCCCTCCGCTGGCTCTACCCCCTAAATCTCCAAGAATTTCCCAACCTGGAGATGGCAACCCACCCTAGTTATGGTTTCCCCACATCGTGGGTTACCAGCAGGGGTGGAATTCTAGCAGGAGCTCCTTTGCATATTAGGCCACCCCGCCTCCGATGTAGCTAATGCCGCAAGAGCCTACAAAAGAGAGCCTTGTAAACTCTTGGAGGATTGGCTACATCAGGGGGTGTGGCCTAATATGCAAAGGAGCTCCTGCTAGAATTCCACCCCTGGTTGCCAGGAAGATCTCAGCCCCCCACTGGTGAGAATGAACACTGGGAAGTCATTTGCGGGGTGGGATTGATTGATTTATAAGATTTCTATCCCGCCGTCCCCCGACAGGCTTAGGATTCATGCATTCCTCAAGAGGGAAGTGGCCAGAAGAGGCAGAAAGGGGGAACCTGAAACCACCCCTCGGCCGTTGGCGTTTCCACATGGCACGAAAACGTTGGGTTCACCGTTGGCGCCGAGGAAGGAGCAGGCGTGCGGGTGGCACGGGCTTGTGTAACTCCCTCCCGACAAGCAGCCTCAACACAAAAAAGCATTTTAAAAATCATCTGTAAATGTAGTTGTGTGTGTTGAAGAAAACTACAGATCTTATACCCCGCCCTTCTCTCTAGATCAGAGACTCGGAGCGGCTTACAATCTCCTATATCTTCTCCCCTCCATAACAGACACCCTGTGAGGTGGGTGGGGCTGAGAGAGCTCTCACAGATGCTGCCCTTTCAAGGACAACTCCTGCGATAGCTGTGGCTAAACCAAGGCCATTCCAGCAGGTGCAAGTGGAGGAGTGGGGAATCATTCGTGGTTCTCCCAGATAAGAGTCCGCACACTTAACCACTACACCAAACTGGCTCTCTATTAGAGCTATGGCTGACCCAAGGCCATTCCAGCAGGTGCAAGTGGAGGAGTGGGGAATCACACCTGCTTCTCCCAGATAAGAGTCCGCACACTTAACCACTACACCAAACTGGCTCTCTATTAGAGCTATGGCTGACCCAAGACCATTCCAGCTGCTGCAAGGGGAGGAGTGGGGAATCAAATCCGGTTCTCCCAGATAAGAGTCTGCACACTTAACCACTAGAAGAAGACGACTGCAGATTTATACCCCACCCTTCTCTCTGAATCAGAGACTCAGAGCAGCTCACAATCTCCCATATCTTCTCCCCCCGACAACAGACACCCTGTGAGGTGGGTGGGGCTGAGATAGCTCACACAGAAGCTGCCCCTTCAAGGACAACCTCTGCAAGAGCTATGGCTGACCCAAGGCCATTCCAGCAGTTGCAAGTGGAGGAGTGGGGAATCAAACCCAGTTTTCCCAGATAAGAGTCTGCTCACTTAACCACTATGGCTGACCCAAGACCACTCCAGCAGCTGCAAGTGGAGGAGTGGGGAATCAAGCCTGGTTCTCCCAGATAAGAGAGCTATGGCTGACCCAAGGCCATTCCAGCAGTTGCAAGTGGAGGAGTGGGGAATCAAACCCAGTTCTCCCAAATAAGAGTCCATGCACTTAACCACTACACCAAACTGGCTCTCTATTAGAGCTATGGCTGATCCAAGGCCATTCAAGCAGCTGCAAGTGGAGGAGTGGGGAATCAAACCCGGTTCTCCCAGATAAGAGTCCGCGCACTTAACCACTACACCAAACTGGCTCTCTATTAGAGCTATGGCTGACCCAAGGCCATTCCAGCAGCTGCAAGTGGAGGAGGGGGGAATCAAACACGGTTCTCCCAGATAAGAGTCTGCGCACTTCACCACTACACCAAACTGGCTCTCATCCAGAACTGGGGTTTTCATTTGTTATGAAGGCCAGGCCATGTGTGTCATAAGAAGTAATGCCAGATAGTGGAGATATAAACTTTATAAAGGACACAGACAAATACAATTAAAGATTTTAAAAAAACTTAAAATAAAATATGCTTAAAAGATTTGCACTCTTGCAATATTTTGTTTATTAACACTTTCGGATAACGGACACCTCTTGCTCTAAATTATTATATCAAAATTTGCAAACAGTGTCTGTGCTGTAGCAATCTTGAGTATGCTGTTCAGGTATTGTTCAGGTGTGAGTCTGTAAGTTGTAAACCGAATTTTAATATATTGACATTCATTACAGAAAACTCATGGCCTATGACTGAGGGGAAAACATGAAATGGCTGTGCATTGCGAGCTTTTGTATATAAGCTTCTTCACTGCTGGTCAGCCAATGGAGAAAATAGAGGCTTTGCTCTGTAGCTCCTGTGTGATTGAGCAAGCCTGGCAAAGTAAGCTGTGATGCAGACAGACGCAAGAGAGAGAGAAGGAAGCAGATGACAGTGAGTTGCTTAGAGGCCTGATAGGAGAGCTTTGAAGGCCTGATTTGGCCCTTGGGGCGCACGTTTGACACCCCAGCTCTAAAACATCGCTTTGACTGCAAAGCCCTTTGTCAAACTGCTTAGCCAGAGTGTGGAAGGAAGAAGCCTTTTCAGGCCAACAGGGGTTTGATAATGACTCTGTTTTGACGTCGCTTATCAACAAATAGGGGGATGTAGCCGCCGAGTTTCCCAGGACTGTTCCTGACTTGCTTTTCCTGGATAAACTTCTTCCACCATGCATGCGATCACCGTACTCTCGTTCTCTGAATGACACACACACACAAGAGATAGAATAAATGTAAGTTTACCCCTCCCCAACCCTCTTTGGGCAGTATTCTTCTTAGTACTCAGCATCATACTTCTAAGACTGGGCAAGCTGATATATTAATTTATTTATTTGGTTAATTTATATTCCGTCCTTTCCCAGGTGGGCTCAGAGCGGATAAGCAAATATCCCAATAATTTTAGTGTTTTACTGCTTGATTTCCCCATCCTGGAGACCTGATCTGAGTGGAAAGGCAACATATGAATGAATGAATGAATAAATGAACGAACAAACGAATGAATGAATGAACAAAGGAATGAATGAACGAGCGAACATTTGCTAAAGCTTTATTGAAGTGTGCCACTAAGCGCACAGGGAAGGGGCACAATCGCTTCTGTGTTCCCAAGGACGACCTTTCACTTCCTCCAGAGCAGAAAGGCGAGCCCATGGCTGGGTCTCAGAACCTGGTGGGGCCGTTCCCATGAGCTCCTCAGCAGGCATCTCCAGCCGAAGTCAGACGTACAGGGAAGGCCTCGGAGTTAAGGTTGTCCGATCTGTACTACACGACCAAACGACAGGCAGCCCGGGAGGAATTCTTCAATCTTGGTCCCGTTGACCCATCTCACCTCTATGCAGACGCGTCGCCTGGGCCTGCCCCTCTGTCATGTCCTTCTGCTCTGCAAAAGAAAGGCAGGGAGACAGTGAGGAAGGCCCAGGGATGGGGGAGGGCTGCCGCAGCTGGAAAACTCTGAACTCTTTGCACAATCTGGGTGTTACGTGCTGGCCAGTCGCTTTTGACTGACGACGGCCCTGTGAATAGGGTTGCCAAGTCCAATTCAAGAAATATATGGGGACTTTGGGGGTGGAGCCAGGAGACTTTGGGGGTGCAGCCAGGAGACATTAGGGGTGGAGCCCAAGATCAAGACTGTGACAAGCATAATTGAACTCCAAAGGGAGTTCTGGCCCTCACATTTAAAGGGACGGCACACCTTTTCAATTCCTTCCTTCCATAGGAAATAATGAAGATAGGGGCACCTTCTTTGGGGGCTCATAGAATTGGACCCCCTGGTCCAATCTTTTTGAAATTTGGGGGGTATTTTGGGGAGAAGCACTAGATGCTATACTGAAAATTTGGTGCCTCTACCCCAAAAAACAGCCCCCCCAGAGCCCCAGATACCCGTGGATCAATTCTCCATTATTTTCTATGGGAATAAATCTCCATAGGGAATAATAGAGTTCCCAGCAGACATTTCCCTCCCCTCCCCCCGCTTTCTGACGACCCTGAAGCGGGGGGAGGGCCTCCAAACCGGGGGATCCCCTGCCCCCACCTGGGGATTGGCAACCCTACGTGGGGTTGCCAAGTCCAATTCAAGCAATCTCTGGGGACTTTGGGGGGGCGGAGCCAGGAGACATTGGGGGCGGAGCCAGGAACAAGAGTGTGACAAGCATAATTGAACTCCAAGGGAGTTCTGGCCATCACATTTAAAGGAACACCACACCTTTTTAAATGCCTTCCTTCCGTAGGAAATAATGAAGGATAGGGGCACCTTCTTTTGGGGCTCATAGGATTGGACCCCCTGGTCCAATCGTTTTGAAACTTGGTTGGTACTTTGGGGAGAGGCACTAGATGCTATACTGAAAATTTGGTGGCTCTACCTCAAAAAACAGCTCCCCCAGAGCCCCCAAAACCTCCATATCAATTCCCCATTATACCCTATGAGAATCGATCTCCACATAGGGAATAATGAAGTGCTCAGCAGACGTTTCCCCTCCCATAAACGAGGAGGAGGAGAACATTGGATTTATATCCCATCTTCACTACCCAAAGGAATCTCAGAGCAGCTTACAAATCTCCTTTCCCTTTCTCTCCCCCAGCAGACACCCTGTGAGGTAGGTGGGGCTGGAGAGGGCCCTCACAGCAGCTGCCCTTTCAAGGACAACCTCTGCCAGAGCTCTGGCTGACCCAAGGCCATTCCAGCAGGTGCAAGTGGAGGAGTGGGGAATCAAACCCGGTTCTCCCAGATAAGAGTCTGCACACTTAACCACTACACCAAACCGGCTCTCTGTTAAGACTAACAACATTATCTGGGGGTATAAGCTTTCATGAGTCAACATTCTCTTCATCAGACACAAGGTCAGAAGGAGGGCGGGGTGTTCTCAAGAAGGGCCAGATGGAGTCCATCAATCAATCAATCATTTATTACAGGTGTGGGCCAACATAGTAAAACATATATTAGTAGAGTGGTTAAAAGAAAGAGGGGGGCGGGGAGAGAGAAATTCCCTGGGTTTTGGAGGATAGTTCTAATAAATCATAGAATCATAGCACTGAAAGGGACCTCCAGTCTGTACAATGCAAGACATTTGCAAATAAAAAGTACAGGTAGTCCCCTGCACAAGCACCAGTCATTTCCAACTCTGGGGTGACATCGCATCATGTTGTTTTTACCGTAGACTTTTAACTGGGTGGTTTGCCATTGCCTTCCCCAGTCATCTACACTTTACCTCCAGCAAGCTGGGCACTCATTTTACCACCTCCCCCTAAATTCACAGGATCTTCATTGCTGCCAGGTGGCCATCTAGCCTCTGTTTAAAAACCCCCAAGGAAGGAGAGCCCACCACCTCCCATGGCGGAAGCCTGTTCCACTGAGGAACCGCTCTAACGGTCAGGAAGTTCTTCCTAATGTAGAGCCGGAAACTCTTTTGATTTAATTTCAACCCACTGGTTCTGGTCCTACCTTTTGGGGCCACGTAAACACCTATAGAATCCTAGAATCATGTGAGTTGGAAGGGACCTCCAGGGTCATCTAGTCCAACCCCCTGCACGATGCAGGAAACTCACAAACACCTCCCCCTAAATTCACAGGATCTTCATCACTGTCAGATGGCCATCTAGCCTCTGTTTCAAAACCTCCAAGGAAGGAGAGCCCACCACCTCCCGAGGAAACCTGTTCCACTGAGGAATCGCTCTAGTGGTCAGGAAGTTCTTCCTAATGTAGAGCCGGAAACTCTTTTGATTTAATTTCAACTCGTTGGTTCCTGTCCTACCTTTTGGGGCTGCAGAGAACAATTCTGCACCATCCTCTATATGACAGCCCTTCAAGTACCTGAAGATGGGGTACAAATAAATAAAACAAATAATTTTTTTTTAATGTGGGATTCCCCCAGGCCAGTAGCTAACCAGGGACCCATGGGGCCTGGCCCCTCAACAGTGTTTTTTGCAGGGGGCTTCATCCCCATTCCAGGGTGTCTCCCTCTCTCTCCTGTGTGATTTAAATTGTGCAGGAGGGAAGGGAGGAAGGAAGATGAAGAAGACATTGGATTTATATTCCGCCTTCCACTCAAAAGTCTCAGAGCGGCTCACAATCTCCTTTATCTCCTTTCCCCCACAACAGCCACCCTGTGAGGTGGGTGGGGCTGAGAGGACTCTCACAGCAGCTGCCCTTTCAAGGACAATCTCTGCCAGAGCTATGGCTGACCCAAGGCCATTCCAGCAGCTGCAAGTGGAGGAGTGGGGAATCAAACCTGGTTCTCCCAGATAAGAGTCCGTACACTTAACTACTACACCAGACTGGCTCTGGAAGGAAGGAAGGAAGGAAGGAAGGAAGGAAGGAAGGAAGGAAGGAAGGAAGGAAGGAAGGAAGGAAGGAAGGAAGGAAGGAAGAAAGAAAGAAAGAAAGAAAGAAAGAAAGAAAGAAAGAAAGAAAGAAAGAAAGAAAGAAAGAAAGAAAGAAAGAAAGAAAGAAAGAAAGAAAGAAAGAAAGAAAGAAAGAAAGAAAATAGATGGAGCTGAGGTGGAAAGAAAGCAACTTTAGCATTAAATCTATTATCCAAGCTGCCAGCTTTCCCAAATTGGCTGACAGGGCAGGGAGGGCCTCAAGAGCCACACAATATGTGTGAAAGAGCCACACATGGCTTCCAAGTCATAGTTTGGCCACCCCAGCTTTAGTGTGAATTCAGGGCAATAGAGATTCCGCAAGGACTGCCCACGGGCATCTTTTCCGCACTCACCTGGGTCCCCTGTCTGACTCCATCTTGCAGTCTTCCTCCTCCTTCCACCACGAAAGACCCTCCGGAACTGGGTGACTCCTCTGGAGTAGGAGCCCCAGTTAGCACCAAACCCAGCAGCAGCAGCAGCAGAAGCCGCAAGGCCTGCATGGTCTACACTTGCCAGGTGGGGCGTGGAGATCTCCTGATGTTACAGCTCTTCTCCAGACTACAGGGATCAGTTCCTCTGGAGGAAACGGCTGCTTTGGAGAGGAGTTTCTACGGCATTATTGTCCTCTGAGGCCCCTCCCCTTCCCTAATCTTGCCCTCCTCTGGCTCCACCCCCTAAATCTCCAAATATTTCCCAAACTGGAGATGGCAACCAACCCTAGCCATGGTTTCCCCGTGCCAAGGGTTAACGGGCACTGGATGGGGACATTCCCAACCCCCCACTGGTGAAAGGTGAGGAACGGTGGCTCAGTGGTAGAGCATCTGCTTGGTAAGCAGAAGGTCCCAGGTTCAGTCCCCGGCATCTCCAACTCAAAAGGGTCCAGGCAAGTCGGTGTGGAAAACCTCAGCTTGAGACCCTGGAGAGCCATGAATGGGGCTGTGGCTCAGTGGTAGAGCATCTGCTTGGGAAGCAGAAGGTCCCAGGTTCAATCCCCAGCATCTCCAAAAAAGGGTCCAAGCAAATAGGTGTGAAAAACCTCAGCTTGACCTGGAGAGCCGCTGCCAGTCTGAGAAGACAAGACTGACTTTGATGGACCGAGGATCTGATCCAGTAGAAGGCAGCTTCATAGGTTCATATATGTTGGGGAGGAATGGTGGCTCAGTGGTAGAGCATCTGCTTGGTAAGCAGAAGGTCCCAGGTTCAATCCCCAGCATCTCCAACTAAAAAGGGTCCAGGCAAGTAGGTGTGAAAAACCTCAGCTTGAGACCCTGGAGAGCCGCTGCCAGTCTGAGAAGACAAGACTGACTTTGATGGACCATGGGTCTGATTCAGTATAAGGCAGCTTCATACGTTCATATGTTCAAATGAACAGTTGGGAAATCATGGAGGGGGGGGGGTTCATGCATTCCTCAAGAGGGAAGTGCCCAGAAGGGGCAGAAAGGGGGAACCTGAAACCATCCCTCGGCCGTTGGCACCTTGGCATTTCCACATGGCACAAAAGCGTTGGGTTCACCGTTGGCAGTAAGGAAGGAGCAGGGGAGGCACGGGTTTGTGTAACTTCTTCCCCACAAGCAGCTTCAACATAAGAAGACATTTTTTTAAAAAAAAAAGGCCCTGGAAACTCCTGAACTGGGAGCTCAGTGTCAAGATTTTGAGAAAATGGTTCTAGAACTGGGATTGTCTTGGCCCCTAGCAGTTGGGAAGAGGTACAAAGTTACACACGTCCCATTCAAAGTTACACACTTGGAAAGCTAGTTTGGTGTAGTGGTTAAGTGTGCGGACTCTTATCTGGGAGAACCGGATTTGACTCCCCACTTCTCCACTTGCATTTGCTAGCATGGCCTTGGGACAGCCATAGCTCTGGCAGAGGTTGGCCTTGAAAGGGCAGCTGCTGGGAGAGCCCTCTCAGCCCCACCCACCTCACAGGGTGTCTGTTGTCGGGGAGGAAGGGAAAGGAGATTGTAGGCGGCTCTGAGACTCTGTCCTTGAAAAGGCAGCTGCTGTGAGATCCCTCTCAGCCCCACCCACCTCACAGAGTGTCTTTTGTGGGGGAGGAAGGGAAAGGAGATTGTAGGCGGCTCTGAGACTCTGTCCTTGAAAAGGCAGCTGCTGTGAGAGCCCTCTCCCGCCCCACCCACCTCACAGGGTGTCAGTTGTGGGGGGGGGGGAGGTAAAGGAGATTGTGAGCCATTCTGAGACTCTTCAGAGTGGAGGGCGGGATATAAATCCAATATCTTCATCTACCTCACAGGGTGTCTGTTGTGGGGGAGGAAGGGAAAGGAGATTGTGAGCCGCTCTGAGACTCTTCGGAGTGGAGGGTGGGATATAAATCCAATATCTTCATCTACCTCACAGGGTGTCTGTTGTGGGGGGTGGGGAGGTAAAGGAGATTGTGAGCCCCTCTGAGACTCTTCGGAGTGCAGGGTGGGATATAAATCCAGTACCTTCTTCTTTTTCACAGGGTGTCTGTTGTGGGGGGAGGAAGGTAAAGGAGATTGTGAGCCGCTCTGAGACTCTTCGGAGTGGAGGGCGGGATATAAATCCAATATCTTCATCTACCTCACAGGGTATCTGTTGTGGGGGGGGGGAAGGGAAAGGAGATTGTGAGCCGCTCTGAGACTCTGAGGGCTGTTGAAATAGCCTTGGGTCAGCCATAGCTCTGGCAGAGGTTGTCTTTGAAAGGGCAGCTGCTGTGAGAGCCCTCTCAGCCCCACCCACCTCACAGGGTGTCTGTTGTTGGGTAGGAAGATAAAGGAAATTGTGAGCCGCTCTGAGACTCTTCGGAGTGGAGGGCAGAATATAAATATGCCTCCTCCTAAATTCACAGGATCTGCATTGCTGTCATTTGTGAACTAGTAATTCAGGGTTTCCCAACTGACTTCTCCTGGTGTTTTGAGAAGATGGGCAGGGCTGGTGGGCGTGGCTTCTGCCCACCAGGGCTTCTGATTAGCTATCGAAGATCTCATCGGCTGTGCCAATTTTGAAGCAGATGCTTTGGCAGCAGCTGCCCCCACAAGCATAAAGGTCTCCACTGTACAACTCAAGCTAAGTTATGTATATAGGAGAAAACATTTGAAACACAATGTTCCTTTTAAAAGGAAAGGTCCCCTGTGCAAGCACCAGTCGTTTCCGACTCGGGGGTGACGTTGCTTTCACGTTTTCACAGCAGACTTTTTAATGGGTGGTTTGCCGTTGCCTTCCCCGGTCATCTACATTTTCCCCCCAGCAAGCTGGGCACTCATTTTACCGACCTCGGAAGGATGGAAGGCTGAGTCAACCATGGGCTACCTGAAAACCCAGCTTCTACCGGGGATCGAACTCAGGTTGTAAGCAGAGCTTAGGACTGCAGTACTGCAGCTTTAACACTTGTGCCACGGGGCTCTCTTCATTTTAAAAGGTGTCCTGTTAAACAGAGCCTCAGTCTAAATGCTGAAGAGTTCTTGTTAGTTTTGCATGACCTCACTCCCTGACATTTTGCAGTTGACTCCACCTCCTGCGGTGACCATTTTGCGGATGGCTCCACCTCTTCTGGCACTGGCAGCCATTTTGCCTTTGTACCCACCATCCAGTAAGGATGCCAATCCCCAAGTGGGGGCAGGGGATCCCCCAGTTTGGAGGCCCTCCACAGGCTTCAACGTCATCACAAAGCGGGAGGGGGGGCACTCCATTATTCCCTATGGAGACTGATTCCGATAGGGTATAATGGATAATTGATCTGCGGGTTCCTGGGGCTCTGTGGGGGCTATTTTTTGAGGTAGAGGCACCAGATTTTCAGCATAGCATCCGTTAACTCTCCTCAAAACACACGCCAAGTTTCAAAAGGGGGTCCAATTCTATGAGCCCCCAAAGAAGGTGCCCCATCCTTAAGAACATAAGAGACGCCGTGTTGGATCAGGCCAGTGGCCCCTCCAGTCCAACACTCTGCATCACATAAGAACATAAGAGAAGCCATATTGGATCAGGCCAATGGCCCATCCAGTCCAACACTCTGTGTCACTTAAGAACATAAGAGAAGCCATGTTGGATCAGGCCAATGGCCCATCCAGTCCAACACTCTGTGTCACTTAAGAACATAAGAGAAGCCATGTTGGATCAGGCCAATGGCCCATCCAGGCCAACATTCTATGTCACACATAAGAACATAAGAGAAGCCATGTTGGATCAGCCCAATGGCCCATCCAGTCCAACACTCTGTGTCACATAAGAACATAAGAGAAGCCCTGTTGGATCAGGCCAATGGTCCATCCAGTCCAGCACTCTGTGTCACATAAGAACATAAGAGAAGCCATGTTGGATCAGGCCAATGGCCCATCCAGTCCAACACTCTGTGTCACATAAGAACATAAGAGAAGCCATGTTGGATCAGCCCAATGGCCCATCCAGTCCAACACTCTGTGTCACATAAGAACATAAGAGAAGCCATGTTGGATCAGGCCAATGGTCCATCCAGTCCAGCACTCTGTGTCACATAAGAACATAAGAGAAGCCATGTTGGATCAGCCCAATGGCCCATCCAGTCCAACACTCTGTGTCACATAAGAACATAAGAGAAGCCCTGTTGGATCAGGCCAATGGTCCATCCAGTCCAGCACTCTGTGTCACATAAGAACATAAGAGAAGCCGTGTTGGATCAGGCCAATGGTCCATCCAGTCCAGCACTCTGTGTCACATAAGAACATAAGAGAAGCCATGTTGGATCAGGCCAATGGCCCATCCAGTCCAACACTCTGTGTCACTTAAGAACATAAGAGAAGCCCTGTTGGATCAGGCCAATGGCCCATCCAGTCCAACACTCTGTGTCACATAAGAATATAAGAGAAGCCATGTTGGATCAGGCCAATGGCCCATCCAGTCCAACACTCTGTGTCACATAAGAACATAAGAGAAGCCATGTTGGATCAGGCCAATGGCCCATCCAGTCCAACACTCTGTGTCACACAGTGGCAAAAATTTTATATATATACACACACACTGTGGCTAATAGCCACTGATGGACCTCTGCTCCATATTTTTATCTAAACCCCTCTTGAAGGTGGCTATGCTTGTGGCCGCCACCACCTCCTGTGGCAGTGAATTCCACATGTTAATCACCCTTTGGGTGAAGAAGTACTTCCTTTTATCCGTTTTAACCTGTCTGCTCAGCAATTTCATGGAATGCCCACGAGTTCTTGTATTGTGAGAAAGGGAGAAAAGGACTTCTTTCTCTGCTTTCTCCATTCCATGCATAATCTTGTAAACCTCTCTCATGTCACCCTGCAGTCGACGTTTCTCCAAGCTAAAGAGCCCCAAGTGTTTCAACCTTTCTTCATAGGGAAAGTGTTCCAGCCCTTTAATCATTCTAGTTGCCCTTTTCTGGACTTTTTCCAATGCTATAATATCCTTTTTTAGGTGCAGCGACCAGAACTGCACACAGTACTCCAAATGAGACCGCACCATCCTTCATTATTTCCAATGGAGGAAAGGTATTTAAAAGTTGCGCTGCCCCTTTAAATGTGACGGCCAAAACTCCCTTTGGAGTTCCATTATGCTTGTCACAACCTTGCCCCTGGCTCCACCCCCGAAGTCTCCTGGCTCCACCCCCAAAGTCTCCTGGCTCCACCCCCAAAGTCCCCAGGTATGTCTTGAGTTGGACTTGGCAAACCTTCCATCCAGTCTCAGCTTGCAGGCTGAAAAGAGTTGGGCGGGGGGAATCCCTGCAGCATATAGTCAACTGGGACTGTGGACAATACATCAATGTAGCTGAAAAGAGTGCTACACTGTGTCCACACAAGAACACACAAACTTAAAAACAAATGCTTTTATTGCTACAGACACGGCAAAAGCTGTACATTGCTGAGGAAGACCGACATTGCCCACCCCAGAGAAAATGCTATACGCTCATCCAGAACTGGCTGGTCCAAAAAAGACATTTCATACATGCACGCCAACACACACAGCGATAGGGTGTGGCCTCTAAAACAGGGGCGTCGAACACATTTGTTATGAGGGCCAGATCAGACATAAATGAGACCGAGTTGAGCCAGGCCATAAAGTGTCATAAAATATAATGACAGGTAACAGAGATAAACTTTATAAAAGGACACAGACAAACACAATTAAAGGTTTTTTTTAAAAAAATAAAATAAAATAAATTATGCTTAAAAGATTTGCAGTCTTGCAATATTTTGTTTGTTAACACTTTCGGATCACGGACACCTCTTGCTCTGAATCATTGCATCAAAATCTGGAAAACGGTGTCTGTGCTGTAGCAATCTTGAGTATGCTATTCAGGTGTTGTTGTGTGAGTCTGTAAGCTGTAAACCTACTTTTAACTTATTGGCATTCATTACAGAAATCTCACGGTCAATGCTTCCAGCCTAAGACCCAGGGGAAAACATGAAATGGCTGGGCATTGCGAGCTTTTGTATATAAGCTGCTTCACTGCTGGTCAGCCAATGGAGAAAATAGTGGCTTTGCTCTGTAGCTCCTGTGGGATTGAGCAAGCCCGGCAAAGTAAGCTGTGAAGCAGAAGGAAGCAAGAGAGAGAGAAGGAAGCAGATGACAGGGAGTTGCTTAGGGGCCTGATAGGAGAGCTTTGAAGGCCTGATTTGGCCCTTGGGCCACACGTTTGACATCCTAGCTCTAAAACATCGCTATGACTGCAAAGCCCTTTGTCAAACTGCTTAGCCAGAGTGCGGAAGGAAGAAGCCTTTTCAGGCCAGCAGGTGTTTGATAATGACTCTGTTTTGACGTCGCTTATCAGCAAATAGGGGCGTGTAGCTGCCGGGTTTCCAAGGCCTGTTCCTGACTTGCTTTTCCTGGATAAACTTCTTCCACCAGGCCTTCGATCGCCGTACTCTCGTTCCCTGAATGACACACACACGAGAGAGAAGGGATCAGACAGGAAAGCCATACGATGGACCCAGAATAGTCTCGATTCAAATTCTACCAGATAATCTACAACCAGAATCCAAAAGTTGTTGCCTAGCCCTCCCTGGCTGCCAGCAAGGGATGCCAGATCCGGGCTGGGAAATTCCTGGAGATTTGAGGGTGGAGCCTGGAGAAGACAGCGACCTCAGTGGGGTACAGTGCCATCCTCTAAAGCAGGGGTCGAATTCTAGCAGGAGCTCCTTTGCATACTGGGCCCCACACCCCTGATGTAGCCAATCCTCCAAGAGCTTGAAAGGTTCTTTTTTGTAAGCTCTTGGAGGATTGGCTCCATTGGGGTGTGTGGCCTAATATGCAAAGGAGCTCCTGCTAGAATTTGACCCCTGCTCTAAAGCATCTATTTCCTCCAGGGGAAAGTGTTCTCTGTAGTCTGGAGATGAAGAAGAAGATGAAGAAGATATTGGATTTATATCCCGCCCTCCACTCCGAAGAGTCTCAGAGCGGCTCACAATCTCCTTTACCTTCCTCCCCCACAACAGACACCCTGTGAGGTAGATGAAGATATTGGATTTATATCCCGCCCTCCACTCTCAAGAGTCTCAGAGCGGCTCACAATCTCCTTTACCTTCCTCCCCCACAACAGACACCCTGTGAGGTAGATGAAGATATTGGATTTATATCCCGCCCTCCACTCTCAAGAGTCTCAGAGCGGCTCACAATATCCTTTCCCTTCCTCCCCCCACAACAGACACCCTGTGAGGTAGATGAAGATATTGGATTTATATCCCGCCCTCCACTCTGAAGAGTCTCAGAGGGGCTCACAATCTCCTTTACCTTCCTCCCCACCACCACAACAGACACCCTGTGAGGTGGGTGGGGCTGGAGAGGGCTCTCACGTCAGCTGCCCTTTCAAGGACAACCTCTGCCAGAGCTATGGCTGACCCAAGGCCATTCCAGCAGGTGCAAGTGGAGGAGTGGGGAATCAAACCCGGTTCTCCCAGATAAGAGTCCATACACTTAACCACTACACCCAACTGGCTCTCTATTAGAGCTATGGCTGACCCAAGGCCATTTCAGCTGCTGCAAGTGGAGGAGTGGGGAATCAAAGCCGGTTCTCCCAGATAAGAGTCCACACACTTAACCACTACACCAAACTGGCTCTCTATTAGAACTATGGCTGCCCCAAGGCCATTCCAGCAGCTGCAAGGGAAGGAGTGGGGAATCAAAGCCGGTTCTCCCAGATAAGAGTCCATGCACTTAACCACTACACCAAACTGGCTCTCTATTAGAACTATGGCTGCCCCAAGGCCATTCCAGCAGCTGCAAGGGAAGGAGTGGGGAATCAAACCCGGTTCTTCCAGATAAGAGTCCGCACACTTAACCACTACACCAAACTGGCTCTCAGATGAACCATGATTCCATGGGATCCCCAGGTCGGAGCCATTTAACCTTCCACCAGTTCTCCCTCCAAAGTGACCGGAGGCAAAGCAGAATGGAGAAGGATCAGTAAGGAAAGCTTTTCTCCAGAAGGAAACTTCACAAATAAGAACAGTCAAATCAGAGTTTTTTGGGAAAGAGGGCAGGGCCAGGTGGGCTTTTTGAAACGGTGCTGTGGGAAGAGCTGCTACTAAAGAAGGATTGTCACTGTGTGGGTGAAGGTCAGCGGCAGCCATTTTGAGGCTGGTTCCGCTTCCTGAGGGGGCAGCCATTTTGTGGCTCCACCGCCCTTATCAACGTTCCAAAGGTGCCCACAAGCTCCAAAATGGGGAACCTTGCTGTGCCACATGAGACCTATCCCAAGAGCTCCTCTTCTTTAGCAACCAGAAAGTATCTGACTGAAGCGGGACCCCCCCTCATCTGAAACTAGGGTTGCCAAGTCCAATTCAAGAAATATCTGGGGACGTTGGGGGTGGAGCCTGGAGACTTTGGGGGTGGGGCCAAGAGACATTGGGGAGGAGCGAGGTGGTGACAAGGACTGAACTCCAAAGGGAGTTCTGGCCATCACATTTAAAAGGACCCCACATCTTTTAAATGCCTTCTCTTCATTGGAAATAATGAAGGATAGGGGCACCTTCTTTGGGGGCTCATAGAATTGGACCCCCTGGTCCAAACCTTTTGAAACTTGATGGGTGTTTTGAGGAGAGGCACCGCATGATATGCTAAAAATTTGGTGCTTCTATCTCAAAAAACAGGCCCCCCCAGAGCTCCAGATACCCATGGATCAATTCCCCATTATATTCTATGGGAATTGGTCTCCATAGGGAATACTGTAGTGCTGAGCAGACATTGCCCCCCCTCGCTTTCTGATGACCCTGAAGTAGGGGGAGGGCCTCCAAACCGAGGATCCCCTGCCCCCACCTGGGGATTGGCAACCCTATCTGAAACCGGGTTTCATTAACAGCCTCCAGCCAGTTGCCCTATGCTCCTTAACAAGACGGTGGAAACCACAGCCTGCCCCTGTTTGTATCCAGACTTCAGACTGCCTAAGGAATAGGAAAAGGGTCGCCAGGCCCTATTCAAGAAATATCTGGGGACTTTGGGGGCGGAGCCAGGAGACTTTGGGGGTGGAGCCAGGAGACATTGGGGGCGGAGCTAGGAGGAAGAGTGTGGCAAGCATAATTGAACTCCAAAGGGAGTTCTGGCCGTCACATTTAAAGGCACTGTACGCCTTTTAAATGCCTTTCTTCTGTTGGAAATAATGAAGGATAGGGGCACCTTCTTTGGGGGCTCATAGAATTGGACCCCCTGGACTAATCTTTTTGAAACTTGGGAGTGTGTTTTGAGGAGAGCCACTGGATGCTATGCTAAAAATTTTGTACCTCTACCTCAGAAACAGCCCCCCCTCCAGAGCCCCAGATACCCGTGGGTCGATTCTCCATGGTACCCTGTGGAAATTGATCTCCATAGGGAATAATGGAGCGCCCAGTAGACATTTCCCTCCCTCCTCCCCCGCTTTCTAATAACCCTGATGCAGCGGGAGAGCCTCCAAACCGGGGTTTCCCCTGCCCCCAACTGGGGATTGCCAACCCTAAACAGAAAGGGGTGTTGATGATCTCTATGAACCTGCATTGTTTTCCTTGCAAGCCGTCTCAGCCGCTAGCCGTCTTGTGGCCAAGAGTTCCACGAGACAATAGTGCGGAGTGTGAGTAAATGTTTCTCTTGCTGCCTACCGTTTGCATTTCGGTATCCTGAAAGGAGCGAATGTTGTCGCTTGCGGCTGTTCCGTCCCGAGTAGGGTTGCCAAGTCCAATTCAAGAAATATCTGGGGACTTTGGGGGGTGGAGCCAGGAGACTTTGGGGGCGGAGCCAGGAACAAGGGTGTGACAAGCATCATTGAACTCCAAGAGAGTTCTGGCCATCACATTTCAAGGGACAGCACACCTTTTTAAATGTCTTCCTTCCATAGAAAATAATGAAGGATAGGGGCACCTTCTTTTGGGGCTCATAGAATGGGACCCCCTGGTCCAATTGTTTTGAAGCTTGGGGGGTACTTTGGGGAGAGGCACTAGATACTATACTGAAAATTTGGTTTCTCTACCTCAAAAAGCAGCTCCCCCAGAGCCCCTGAAACTCCCCATTATATCCTATGAGAATCGATCTCCACATAGGGAATAATGAAGTGCTCAGCAGACGTTTCCCTCCCCACCCCTTTCAGGCAAGTCTGAAGCAGGGGATTGGCCTCTCTACTCATGAGTTGCTGCCAACTTCTTCACAGTCACACAGACACCCCATCCCAAGAGGAAGCCTTTCAATTGAAAACTGAAGCCTTCGGAGGTGCAAAGGCACATGGTCCTCTGGGGGCGGGGCTTCCTCCGGCAAGCCAGCTGACTGGGGGCAGGAAGGAGCCTGGGAAAACGGAAGAACTCCCACTGGGACCGGGGGATTGGCAAGCCTAAATCCAACAATGGCTACCAGCCAGGGTAATCGAATTCAGGTGGGTAGCTGTGTTGGTCTAAAGGAGGGGTGGGGAACCTCCGTCCCGAGGACCGCATACGGCCCTCGAAGTCACTTGGTGTGGCCCTCAGGGATTGCTGGACCGAACCAAACCGAGCCATGTGGCAGCCTCCCTGGGGCCTGGCTGGCCAGCGAGGATCGTGGGGCCAAGGTGCGCTGTGCAGCAGCCTCCCCACGGCCAGGCAGGGATCACAGGGCCCAGATGTACTGTGCAGCAGCCTCCCTGGGGCCTGGCCGGCTGGCCAGAATTGCTGCAGGGCCTGGAAAAGTTACCCTCACAGTTCAGTTTGCACCTGATTATCCCAGAGGGTGTGGCCTAATATGCTAATGAGGGTGTGACCTAATATTCTAATATTAGGGAACGTGGTCTAATATGCTACTGAGTTCTTGCTGGGCTTTTTCTACAAAAAAGCCCTGGTCCTATGCATTTGTGTAGAGCGGTGGGCCGGGTGTGTGTGCGCGCCACATTAGGCTCTCCCCACATGACTTCAAATAGCAAAACAATTATTTGCATTAATTTTGCTGGCCTGAATCGTTCTCCCTCGGCGGAGCATTGTTTTTTAAGTTGATAGTTTTTTATGGCCCGCGAATGATGTTGTAAATATCCGTATGGCCCTTGGCATAAAAAAAGGTTCCCCACCCCCGGTCTAAAGCAATAGACCAAAGTTTGAGTCCCGTGGCGCCTTTAAGACCAACAAAGTTTTATTCAAAGTATAAGCTTTTGAGTGAATGCACACCTTTTCAGATACACTGAAACATGACTTCTTCAGCCATTACATATAGGTGGAGGGTGGGTTTTGTTGCCATTAAAGGGCCAATTTGAGTCAAGGTGCATAAATAACTGAGAAATCGCAACTTCTTTCAATGTATTGGAAGAAGTGTGCATGTACATGAAAGCTTATACCCCAAATTAAATAGAAAAACAATTATTTGCATTAATTTTGCTGGCCTGAATTGTTCTTTTTTGGCAGAACACTGTTTTTTAAGCTGATAATTTTTTATGGCCTGAGAATGATGTTGTAAATATCCATATGGCCCTTGGCATAAAAAAGGTTCCCCATCCCGAAATTTGAGTCCCGTGGCACCTTTAAGACCAACAAAGTTTTATTCAAAGTATAAGCATTTGAGTGAATGCATACCTTTTCAGATACATTGAAACATGACTTCTTCAGCCATTACACATAGCTGGGGGGTGGGTTTAGTTGCCATTAAAGAGCCAATTTGAATCAAGGTGCATAAATAAATGAGCGATCGTAACTTCTTTCAATGTATTGGAAGAAGTGTGCATGTACATGAAAGCTTATACCCCAAATTAAACTGTTAGTGTTAAACAGAGCTCCAGAACCTCTTACACTTTATTGCGCTCTTTCTCACACCCACCCACCCTCCAATACTTGCTTCTGGGCTCCATTGTTCAAACACCCTGTGAAAATTTTGCTGAACTCGATTGGACAAACTTTCTGATATTTTTCCCACAAAAAAAATTGGGAAATAAGCAAAACCTATAAAGCGGGCAAACGGAACTCTTCATCATGCCACTGTGGCCACATGGGAGAAAGTAATTTTAAAAGTATGATGGGAGTAAGGTTGTATGACGACGATGATCATTCAAGAAGCGTTTTAAGGGAAATGCTGAGCTACTATAATTTAGTACACCTTCCGATGATGTCAGGGCTGTGTGGCATATGCAAATGAGTTATGCAAATAAGCCGTGCTAACGAGCTCCGGCATCTCTTTTTCTATGAAAGGACCCCTGCTCACGCCCATTTGGAAAACACTCTGTACTTACCGCAAGACGCTCTTGATGGGGTTGTCCAGTTTGGAGTGGCCCCCCTGAAGGCGGGGTCACGTTGGGGGCCAGCATCGTCCAGCCAACAGCCCCAGCCATGGCAGCTGCCAACAGCACGAAGGTGACCACCAGTAGCCTTGCCCAATGCATTTCTCTAGGATCTCTGACCTTTGGTTTGCAGTCCTCTTCTGAGCCAGGAGGGGTCTCGGGCACCAGTTTTTATCTGCTCGGTGGGAAGGGCTGCCTCAAAAACGTCCCCCTCTCTTCTGATCAACGGGAAAAACCTTTGGTTGGAAAATGTTGAAATCTGGGGTTTGAGCCGTTTTGCTACCACCAACGAGCCTCAGCGGCTGAGCGTCCCACTGTTAAGCCGCGGCCTCTCCCCATTAACCGATTCACTGACACTTGCAGAGCTGGTAAAAGTGCAGAAGGGGGGAGGGAAACCAAGAGGATGACATTCAATGAAATTGCTGAGCAGTCGGGTTGGAATGGATAAAAGGAAGTCCTCCTTCACCCAAAGGGTGATTAAAGCATGGAATTCACTGCCACAGGAGGTGGCGGCAGCTGCAAGCATAGCTTCACGAGGGGATTGGATAAACATCTGGGCAGAGGTCCATCAGTGGCTATTAGCCACAGCATATTGTTGGAACTCTCTGGGGCAGTGATGCTCTGTATTCTTGGCGCCTGAGGCGGGGCACAGTGGGAGGACTTCTAGTATCCTGGCCTCACTGCTGGACCTCCTGATGGCACCTGGCTTATTTGGCCACTGTGTGACACAGAGTGTTGGACTGGATGGGCCACTGGCCTGATCCAACATGGCTTCTCTTATGTCTAGGGCAACTGATGCTCCATATTCTTGGTGCTTGGGGCGGGGGCAACAGTGGGAGGGCTTCTAGTGTCCTGTCCCCACTGGTGGACCTCCTGATGGCACCTGGTTTTTTTGGCTACTGTGTGACAGAGTGTTGGACTGGATGGGCCACTGGCCTGATCCACCATGGCTTCTCTAATGCTCTTTTGTCTGGGGCAAGTGATGCTCTGTATTCTTGGTGCTTGGTGGAGGAAACAGTGGGAGGGCTTCTAGTGTCCTGGCCCCACATATGGACCTCCTGATGGCACCTGGGTCTTTTGTCCACTGTATGACACAGAGTGTTGGACTGGATGGGCCATTGGCCTGATCCAACAGGGTTCTCTTATGTTCTTATGTGACACAGAGTGTTGGACTGGAGGGGCCAGTGGCCTGATCCAACAGGGCTCTCTTATGTTCTTATGTGACACAGTGTTGGACTGGAGGGGCCACTGGCCTGATCCAACAGGGCTCTCTTATGTTCTTATGTGACACAGAGTGTTCAACTGGAGGGGCCAGTGGCCTGATCCAACAGGGCTCTCTTATGTTCTTATGTGACACAGTGTTGGACTGGAGGGGCCACTGGCCTGATCCAACAGGGCTTCTCTTATGTTCTTATGTGACACAGAGTGTTGGACTGGAGGGGCCATTGGCCTGATCCAACAGGGCGTCTCTTATTTTCTTATGTGACAGAGTGTTGGACTGGAGGGGCTATTGGCCTGATCCAACGGGGCTCCTCTTATGTTCTTATGTGACACAGAGTGTTGGACTGGATGAGCTATTGGCCTGATCCAACAGGGCTTCTCTTATGTTCTTATGTGACACAGAGTGTTGGACTGGAGGGGCCATTGGCCTGATCCAACAGGGCTTCTCTTATGTTCTTATGTGACACAGAGTGTTGGACTGGTTGGGCCATTGGCCTGATCCAACAGGGCTTCTCTTATGTTCTTATGTGACACAGAGTGTTGGACTGGAGGGGCCATTGGCCTGATCCAACAGGGCTTCTCATATATTCTTATGTGACACACAGTGTTGGACTGGATGGGCCATTGGCCTGATCCAACATGGCATCCCATATGTTCTTATGAGGGTTGGAGCACCTTCCTTAGAAGGAAAGGCTGAAGAGTTTGGGACTTTTCCATTTAGAAAAGAGACAGCTAAGGGAGGTTTTGAAAAAGGTTTAACAAACAATGCCGGGCGTGGACAGAGTTGACAAAGAGGAATTTTTCTCCCTCTCCCAAAAGACTAAAACTTGAGGACATCCAATGAAGCTGATGAGCAGGAGGTTCAGGTCGGAAAAAAGGAAATATTTCTTAACACACAGCAGAATTTGCTGCCAGAGGATGTCGTAATGGCCAAAGGAATAAACAGTTTTAAAAGGGGATTAGAGAGATTCAAGAAAGAGAAGTCTATCAGTGGCTATGGTGACTGAGGGGAACTTACCTTCCGGGGCCACAGAAAACAATCCCACACCATCCTCTCTATGACAGCGTTCTTGAAGATGGTGATCCTATCACCTCTCAGCCTCCTCCTCTCCAGGCTAAACATCCCCAGCTCCTTCAACCTTTCCTCACAGGACGTTCTCCAGACCCCTCGCCATCTTCGTCGCCCTCCTCTGGACCCGTTCCACCTTGTCTAGATCCTTCTTAAAATGTGGTGCCCAAAACTGAACACAAGACTCCAGGGGAGGTCTTCCCAGAGCAGAATAAAGCGATACCATCACATCACGTGATCTGGACACTAGACTTGTGTTGATGCAGCCCAAAATTGCATTTGCCTTTTGAGCCACCGCATCACACTGTTGGCTCATGTTCAGCATGTGGTCCAATAAGACCCCTAGATCCTTTTCGCACCGACTACCGCTAAGACGAGTCTCCCCCATCCTATAACCATGCATTGGATTTTTCCTACCCAAATGCAAAACTTTACATTTACCCCAGTTAAAAATCCATTTTATTGGTTCTAGTCCAGTTTTCGAGCTGTCAGGGTCAGCCTGTATCCTGTTTCTGTCTTCTACTGTATTTCCAACCCCTCCCTCGTTGAGGTATAAATATTGGAAAAATCACTTGCGTTTTTCTGCCACTTGACCGATGCCTTAAAATAAATGTGTGTAGTGGAAGGGAAGCGCCACTGAGTTCAAGTGGCAGAGCCACAAGGACGTGTGGGGGACATCTCATTTACCTCTCCGTATGTCCTCTCTCCTCTTATTGAAAGGCCCCATAACCTCTCCCCCTTTGCGTGATTCCTCGACCCACCAGGCAGCCGATTTTCCTTTGCCCCCATTTTCAACTATCCTACCTTCCCTATGCCACAGGCTGGCACCGTTCTTTTACCACCCACTTTCCTTCCAATCCAACAGTTTTAGGGTTGCCAGTCTGCAGTTGAGAGAGAGAAAACCAAAGCACAAGGCTTTCCGTAAAAAACAGCCTCCGTATCAACACCAAACTTAGTAAACAATACAAGAAAGGGTTTGTAGAATCTTTCAAGCTCAAGTGCCATGTTCTACTGGAGAAAGTTTTCCTTCCAGACGTTTCGTTCTCAGCTGCGGAGAACATCCTCAGTGGCGTTGCAGCCGGAGCAGGCGCTCTGACCTTCTTGGCTGCTGTGCGTTCAGACCTTCTTGGCTGCTGTGCACACTCAATGCACAGCAGCCAAGAAGGTCTGAGCGCCTGCTCCAGCTGCAACGCCACTGAGGATGTTCTCCGCAGCTGAGAACGAAACGTCTGGAAGGAAAACTTTCTCCAGTAGAACACGGCACTTGAGCCCGAAAGATTCTACAAATCCTAATGATGATGCCAGCCGTGAAAACCTGAAATCTTTGATAATACAAGAAAGTATACGCATATATTAATTAATAAAAGACCATACTATTAGTCCTAACGGTTCCTAATGACATTGTTAATATGTGATTGTCCTCCTGCTGTTTTTGCACTACTAAATGATTATTTGCAGCTTGAAGCAGCTTGGGTGAAACAAGGGTTCCAGTACGACCTTGTCTTCTCAATTTTTGGATCATTGGCTGCATTTATTAAGGGACACTGATCATCTGTACAACTATTTCACCAGGATTCCTTGGAATGAACGGCACAATTTGCCACAAAGATTGGATTGATTCTTGCTGATTACGTTTAGGACTAATGTGTTAAGGACTAATTGTATGGTCTTTTATGAATTAATATATGCTTATACTTTCTTGTATTGTTTACTAAGTTTGGTGTTGATATGGAGGCTGGTTTTTAAGGAAAGCTTTGTGCTTTGGATTTCTCTATCTTTGCCATGATTCTCTTTGTCAGTTGTACAATCCCCAGTTGAGGACAGGGGAATCCCCTGGTTTGGAGCCCCCCCGCCCCTGCTCCAGGGTTATCAGAAAGAGGGAAGGGGTGGGGGAGGGTACTGTCTGCTGGGCACTTCATTATACCCTGTGGAAACCAGTTCCCATAGGGTATAAAGGAGAATTGATCTGGGGGTCAGGAAAGATGCTTTTTAAGGTTTGGTGTGGAGAGCCAGTTTGGTGCCGTGGCGAAGTCTGCGGACTCTTATCTGGGAGAACCGGGTTTGATTCCCCCACTCCTCCACTTGCACCTGCTGGAATGGCCTTGGGTCAGCCATAGCTCTGGCAGAGCTGTCCTTGAAAGGGCAGCTGCTGTGAGAGTACTCTCAGCCCCACCCACCTCACAGGGTGTCTGTTGTGGGCGGGATATAAATCCAATATCTTCATCTACCTCACAGGGTGTCTGTTGTGGGGGAGAAAGGTAAAGGAGATTGTGAGCCGCTCTGAGACTCTTCGGAGTGGAGGGCAGGATATAAATCCAATATCTTCATCTACCTCACAGGGTGTCTGTTGTGGGGGGGGGGGAGGTAAAGGAGATTGTGAGCCCCTCTGAGACTCTTCGGAGTGGAGGGCGGGATATAAATCCAATATCTTCATCTACATCACAGGGGGTCTGTTGTGGTACGGGAAGGTAAAGGAGATTGTGAGCCGCTCTGAGACTCTTCGGAGTGGAGGGCAGGATATAAATCCAATATTTTCATCTACTTCAGTGTGTCTGTTGTGGGGGAGGAAGGTAAAGGAGGTTGTGAGCCGCTCTGAGACTCTTCGGAGTGGAGGGCGGGATATAAATCCAATATCTTCATCTACCTCACAGGGTGTCTGTTGTGGGGGAGGAAGGTAAAGGAGATTGTGAGCTGCTTTGAGACTCTTCGGAGTGGAGGGCGGAATATAAATCCAGTATTTTCATCTACCTCACAGGGTGTCTGTTGTGAGGGGGGGGGGAAGGTAAAGGAGATTGTGAGCCCCTCTGAGACTCTTCGGAGTGGAGGGCGGGATATAAATCCAATATCTTCATCTACCTCACAGGGTGTCTGTTGTGGGGGAGGAAGGTAAAGGAGATTGTGAGCTGCTTTGAGACTCTTCGGAGTGGAGGGCGGAATATAAATCCAGTATTTTCATCTACCTCACAGGGTGTCTGTTGTGAGGGGGGGGGAAGGTAAAGGAGATTGTGAGCCCCTCTGAGACTCTTCGGAGTGGAGGGCGGGATATAAATCCAATATCTTCATCTACCTCACAGGGTGTCTGTTATGGTGAGGGAAGGTAAAGGAGATTGTGAGCCGCTCTGAGACTCTTCAGAGTGGAGGGCGGGATATAAATCCAATATCTTCATCAACTTCACAGGGTGTCTGTTGTGGGGGAGGAAGGTAAAGGAGGTTGTGAGCCGCTCTGAGACTCTTCAGAGTGGAGGGCGGGATATAAATCCAGTATCTTCATCTATCTCACAGGGTGTCTGTTGTGGGGGAGGAAGGTAAAGGAGGTTGTGAGCCGCTCTGAGACTCTTCAGAGTGGAGGGCGGGATATAAATCCAGTATCTTCATCTACTTCACAGGGTGTCTGTTGTGGGGGAGGAAGGGAAAGGAGATTGTGAGCCGCTCTGAGACTCTTCGGAGTGGAGGGCGGAATATAAATCCAATATTTTCATCTACCTTACAAGGTGTCTGTTGTGGGGGGGGGAGGTAAAGGAGATTGTGAGCCCCTCTGAGACTCTTCGGAGTGGAGGGCGGGGTATAGATCCAATATCTTCATCTACTTCACAGGGTGTCTGTTGTGGTGGGGGAAGGTAAAGGAGATTGTGAGCCGCTCTGAGACTCTTCGGAGTGGAGGGCAGGATATAAATCCAATATTTTCATCTACTTCACAGGGTGTCTGTTGCGGGGGAGGAAGGTAAAGGAGGTTGTGAGCCGCTCTGAGACTCTTCAGAGTGGAGGGCGGGATATAAATCCAGTATCTTCATCTACCTCATAGGGTGTCTGTTGTGAGGGAGGAAGGTAAAGGAGATTGTGAGCCCCTCTGAGACTCTTCGGAGTGGAGGGCGGGGTATAGATCCAATATCTTCATCTACTTCACAGGGTGTCTGTTGTGGGGGAGGAAGGTAAAGGAGATTGTGAGCCCCTCTGAGACTCTTCGGAGTGGAGGGCGGGATATAAATCCAATATCGTCTGCTGCTGCTGCTCCTTTTCACCTGGCATTTCCTTCACTTCTCTTCTGAACCAGTCGGAAAGCTTTCAAGGTCAAGCAAAGGAAGTACAAGACACGGCAGGATCGACTTTGGAACATTTTATTACAAAAAAGGAACTCATACTAAAACACAGGCATGGCTGAGGAGGACGGCAGGCGACGCTTTGCCGAAAGATCTGAAGGCGAGAGGAACCAGAAGAGCTGGGCGCCAACCTCTCGGGGTACAACACAAGACAGGCAGTCTTTAGCCACGCACACACACACCCCTGGACACTGAACTGTTCCAGGCACCATTCTTGGCTTTCCACCATGCCTGGCTGGTTCAGAACTGGTCCAGAGGCAGCCCAAGTTCTTTTGTGGGGTGGTGATGAGAGAAAGAGCAGGAACGAGACATCCAGGCCACGGCAGCTTTGCGTGCTGCTTCCAGTGCCGTGGCTGGCTGTTCCAGAAGCTTAGTGTCTGCGTCACTGAGAAGCGACCCCTCGCCCAGGGACTCGGTCCTTATGCTGGGCAGGCAACTCCTGTGCCGGTGTGTGTGTGTGTGTGAGTCTAGGGATGGGACCACAACGTTGCGAATCCAGCTGGCAATCTGACTGCTTTGTGCGCACAACACACACCTGTGCCAGACGCCACGAGGCGGCTCAAAGGGGAGACTGGTGACACTTTCGCTTGCACCCCCTCCAAAGACATAAAATAAATCAGATGGGAAAAGGGTGCCACGCTGTACTTAGATCTTCTGGCAACACTAGACTTGATACTTGTGGGACTGGGGGTGGGGAGAGGGGGGTCAGAGCATTCTGAGCCTTCGTGTGCCTAGGAAAGTGAAGCTAGGACACGTAATCCTCACAGCTATTCCGCAGCAGCCAGAGGGGCAGGGGCGGGATTCCAGCAGGAGCTCCTTTGCATATTAGGCCACCCCCCCCCGATGGAGCCAATCCCCCAAGAGCTTACAAAAAAAGAACCTTGTAAGCTCTTGGAGGATTGGCTACATAAGGGGCGTGTAGCCTAATATGCAAAAGAGCTCCTGCTAGAATCCCACCCCTGCAGAGAGGTGCCCGTGTTTGGAATCCGGGGCACCGCTCGTGAGAGCTGGGGAGATGCACGGACCGCCGTGCCCTTTTTCTTTGGGCTAAGCCCCACGGGATCGCTCTCAGAAGAGCCAAACGCGACTTTATTTTGCTCGCAGGGGCTCAAGACGGCCAAAACGTTCTGAGAAGAACTGAGCCTTCCTGAGCCCACTGGCTTCCATGGAGCGAGAAGGGTCTAACTCGGCCGTGGACAGCACTGCCAAATGGATTCACTCCTCCCAGGGGCAGCTGCTTGGACGCCGTTCCTGAGAGATGCAAAAGATCATCCATAGGATTATTCCAGTACTCATGGGATGGAGTCACAGATTCTGTTGTCTGGACAGCAGAGCCCTCCTCCAGCGCAAACAACCAGCCCCCCGTTTAGCAGACAGCTTCTTGCCCTGCAGGAAGGCTCCAAACAGCCCCATAGCGAGGAGCCACAGGGGGAGGTGGCTGCAGGAGGGGCCCATGGGGTGAGTGCAGAAAGCTGGAGAGGCTGGGGCCCATCCCTCTCTCCTGTGTGATTTAACAAGCCTGTCGATCAGCTGATCGATGGGCCCTTTAAACGGCACGGGAACGGTGGTGGTGGCAGCTTCAATCAGATAGGAGGGGTGGCCATGGGAAGGAAGTGAGGGGGCTGCCCAAAACCTGTAAGGGCGCCAGGCCCCGTGGGCCCCTGGTTAGCTACGGGCCTGGCTCCAAAGGCAGCAGAGCGAATCTTCTGGATCCAACCCTCTGTCTTAACTACACAGCCGTTCCCTTTTTCTGCCATTTTGGCTATTTCGTCGCTGTTTCTTCGCTGCGCTGGAATTAGAGCAGAGAGTGTCCTGCTACAAACACTGCTCTGAAGGCAGATGCTTTCCCCCCTTCGTTTCCTTTTCGTCCCCTTGTATTCTCTTTGGTTGTTTCTCGTCACAGACAGAACCTCCAAGATGACGTCCCCCTGCCTCCCGCAATAACCAGCTTTTAACCCTTGCGAGTGCCCCAGTTCTGAAAACCCCAAAGTCCTTAGACTCGCACCAGACACATCAGGGCTGATCGCACGGGCGGCCAGCACCTGGGAGAGAACTACTGAGGCTTCTTCACAAGGCATCACGGTCAAGACCCGCCCGATGTCATGGGAATCGGCCTCTCCGAGAGCCCACGAGCGGCTGCCTCAGTCCGAATCGCTTCCATCTTGCTTCGCCGAATCCACAGCCGATGCCAAATTCTCCTCCTGGCCTCTCAGCCTCTCTCCTAGGAGGAAGATGGAGATGCTGCTTAGGAACTACTACGTCAAGAACACAAGAGAAGCCATGTTGGATCAGGCCAGTGGCCCATCCAGTCCAACACTCTGTGTCACATAAGAACATAAGAGAAGCCCTGTTGGATCAGGCCAGTGGCCCCTCCAGTCCAACACTGTGTCACATAAGAACATAAGAGAAGCCCTGTTGGATCAGGCCAGTGGCCCCTCCAGCCCAACACTCTGTGTCACATAAGAACATAGGAGAAGCCCTGTTGGATCAGGCCAATGACTCCTCCAGTCCAACACTCTGTGTCACATAAGAACATAAGAGAAGCCCTGTTGGATCAGGCCAGTGGCCCATCCAGTCCAACACTCTGTGTCACATAAGAACATAAGAGAAGCCCTGTTGGATCAGGCCAGTGGCCCATCCAGTCCAACACTCTGTGTCACATAAGAACATAAGAGAAGCCATGTTGGATCAGGCCAATGGCCCATCAAGTCCAACACTCTGTGTCACATAAGAACATAAGAGAAGCCCTGTTGGATCAGGCCAGTGGCGAATCCAGTCCAACACTCTGTGTCACACAGTGGCCAAGAAAACCCCAGGTGCCATCAGGAGGTCCATCAGTGGGGCCAGGACACTAGAAACCCTCCCACTGTGCCCCCCCAAACACCAAGAACACAGAGCATCACTGCCCCAGAGTTCCAACAATACAATGTGGCTAACAGCCACTGATGGACCTCTGCTCCATATGTTGTTCCAATCCCTTCTTGAAGCTGGCAATGCCCGTAGCCGCCACCACCTCCTGTGGCAGTGAATTCCACATGTTAATCACCCTTTAAGAGGGGATCGGAGAGATTTATGGAGAGAACAGGTCTATCAACAGCTACTAGTCATGGACTTCCTTTGATCCGTTTTAACCCGACTACTCAGCAATTTCATTGAATGCGAACGAAATAAAAAAAGGACCGTGTTGATTCAAAAGGCAAGGAAAGCAGGCAGTTGAATAAACACCAAAATCGGATGGGAGGGGGCCTGGTAGATGGCCAGAATTTTTTGTAGCAGACTCCCCCCCACCTCAAGCTGAAACCTCGTCTCTGCCCACACACCCCATCGCTCATCCCCCATAGACGTGGACTCACTTATCAGCTCTGCGATTGCCCTCTGCGTTCGCTTCTCAAGCTTCTCCAGTTTCTTGGCAACGTCTCGCTTCAAATCCCTGGGGAGCAAAAGGAGGACAGTGACACAAATAAAGCCCCCCTGCAGCCACATCACCCGGAGGTGGAAGGAGCGGAGAAGCCCAGGGAGCGGCACTCCAGGGACAGGGAAATCGAGCCTAGGAACGGACAGTTCCTTTGGGCCAAAAGGCTCTGCACAGACGCTGCCCTGGGAACGGACGACAAGGCAAGACTGGACAGCAAGCCCTCAAGAGAATCCCCAGGCGCAACAGGTAGTTAAATGTAGGAGGAACAGAACGCATTGCAAGTTCATTCCACGGAGAGTTATTCAAACGCAGAATTCACAACCAGAGAGGGCAGCGACGGCCGCAGGAATAAACAGCTTTAAGAGGGGATCGGAGAGATTTATGGAGAGAACCGGTCTATCAACAGCTACTAGTCATGGTGACATTCAGAAGCAGTCAACCTCTGAATCCCAGTGCCAGGAGGCAACACCAGGGGAAAGCATGGGTCTCTGGACCCTGCTGTTGGCTGTCCAGAGGAACTGGTTGGCTACTGTGTGAGACTGGGATGCTGGACTAGATGGACCCTCCCTGGTCTGACCCAGCAGGGCTCTTCTGAGGTTCTTCTCAGGGGAAGGCCTCGGCCTCTCTGCCTTGTAGTTGGCCCTCCAGAGGAACTGTTGGCCACTGTGTGAGACAGGAGGCTGGGCTAGATGGACCCTCCCTGGTCTGACCCAACAGGGCTCTTCTGATGTTCTTCTCAGGGGAAGGCCTCGGCCTCTCTGCTCTGTTGTTGGCCCTCCAGAGGCTCTGGTTGGCCACTGTGTGAGGCAGGTGGCTGGACTAGATGGACCCTCCCTGGTCTGATCCAGCAGGGCTCTTCTGATGTTCTTCTCAAGGGAAGGCCTCGGCCTCTCTGCCCTGTTGTTGGCCCTCCAGAGGAACTGTTGGCCACTGTGTGAGGCAGGATGCTGGACTAGATGGACCTTCAGTGGTCTGATCCAGCAGGGCTCTTCTTATATTCCAGGGGTGGCCAATGGTAGCTCTCCAGATGTTTTTTTGCCTACAACTCCCATCAGCCCCAGCCATTGGCCATGCTGGCTGGGGCTGATGGGAGTTGTAGGGAAAAAAACACCTGGACAACTACCGTCGGCCACCCATTATATTCTTATCAGGGGAAGGCCTTGGCCGCTAATGGACCTCTGCTCTGTACGTTGATCCAATCCCCTCTTGAAGCCGTCTATGCTTGTAGCTGCCGCCACCTCCTGTGACAGTGAAGTCTACTGGCTCTACTGAATCAGATCCCCCTCAGTCCATCAAAGTCAGTCTTGTCTACTCAGACCGGCAGCTGCTCTCCAGGGTCTCAGGCAGAGGTCTTGCCCATCGCCTACATCTTTAGCTGGCGATGTTGGGGATTGAATCTGGAACTTTTGCATGCAACGCAGAGGCTCTTCCTCGAAGCCACGGCCCCTCCCCCAAACACAAACGAAGCCGCCTTCTACTGAATCGGACCCTTGGCCCATCAAGGTCAGCATCGGCAGTGGTTCTCAGGGTCTCTTCCCCATCACACCTCCCACCTGGTCCTTTGAACTGGAGATGCTGCAGTGGGGAGGGAGGGTGGGTCAGTGGCTGAGCATCTGCTTGGTAAGCAGAAGATCCCAGGTTCAATCCCTGTCATCTCCAACTAAAAAGGGTCCAGGAAAGTAGGCATGAAGAACCTCAGCTTGAGACCCTGGAGAGTCATGAATGGGGCTGTGGCTCAGTGGCAGAGCATCTGCTTGGGAAGCAGAAGGTCCCAGGTTCAGTCCCCGGCATCTCTAACTAAAAAGGGCCTAGGCAAGAAGGCGTGAAGAACCTCAGCTTGAGACCCTGAAGAGCTATGAATGGGGCTGTGGCTCAGTGGCAGAGCATCTGCTTGGGAAGCAGAAGGTCCCAGGTTCAGTCCCCGGCATCTCCAACTAAAAAGGGCCCAAGCAAGAAGGCGTGAAGAACCTCAGCTTGAGACCCTGAAGAGCCATGAATGGGGCTGTGGCTCAGTGGCAGAGCATCTGCTTGGGAAGCAGAAGGTCCCAGTGTGAGGAAAAGCCCCCTACTTTTCATACATATGGACATCGTGATCACCAGTATGGTTGCCAGGGTGCCTGGAGTTTTGACTCTCACACATCTGCTCTAAGAAGTGGACTTTGCTTACAGTTTCTAAAGCTTATGTGGACATTATAAGCCTCAGCTTTGCAGCAGCATTCTACATCTGGATGGGTGTTAGCCAGAACTCTGCTCCTTGTGTGCCCAGTCTTGGCCGCTGCAGTGGGAGAAGCTAGGCCACCATGTTTCCAGCCTGCCTCCATGAACCTAAGGCTAACAACACCAGGATCCATCGTGCTTTCCTGATTCCATCTCCAAGCATCTGCTTCAGCTTTTGCATAAGCTTATCCAAGCATACCCTGCCAGGCTGGACTTCATTCCTTCTTAGTGGGAAGATCACGTACACACCCTGTGTCACCCTTAGCCCTCAAGCAACCCATTTAGCCCATGAATGGACTAACAGCTCAACTATTGATACTCTTTGTCTAGCAAAACACTGGGCAAAGGCCCCCTACTCAGGAGATCAAAGAATAAGAGGAAGGACATTCCCCTGTCACATCCAAGTCTTTTGTATACACCAGGGATACCTAGGTCAATATTCGATTCCCTATTGACACCTTCTCAGATAATCCCAGACCCCCAACCATTTCCATACTGATACCTGTGGAGCCGTCACAGACCCTGGCGCCACCTGGAAGTTTCTAGGATGCCCAGGACAAAGGTGAAGCTCATTGGCCAAAGCAAACACCCAATCAGGTGTCACCAAAGAACTCACCATTGGTTCTGCTGATGCCCAGCCTTCATGGTCATCACAGAACCTCCCCATCTCTCCTCCCCGTCACCGCCCATCCCCTAAGGGGTCAAAGGAGTCCTTATAACCTCTGTCCCAACTCCACTCATGTGTGCATCTAACAGTATCCCAGTTCCGCTGTCTAGATCCATCCCCAATTCTGGCCACAGTTTTGGGTCCATTTCCCCTGTCCTATTATGTCGCCATTGGAACCTTCCTTGAAGACTACGATGGTAAATATCACCCTGTATGTGAATCCTTATATGTTCCCCTATCTGTGTTTCTTAGGCCTGTGTGAATGTGTGATTGTATTGTATTTTTATCTTGTGTGAAAGATCTATATTATTCCAAATAAATCACAATTGGTTTTATTAAATTAGAGTCCTTTTTATTGAGCATTCACTCTCTGGATGGTTGAGCCTGGTATACATTGGTAAAAGATCCCTGTTTGAGCCAGGTGCCCACCTGACTAATTCCCCAACCTCGTTTTGGGGGCATTTGGCTTAACACCAGGTTCAGTCCCCGGCATCGCCAACTAAAAAGGGCCCAGGCAAGAAGGCGTGAAGAACCTCAGCTTGAGACCCTGAAGAGCCATGAATGGGGCTGTGGCTCAATGGCAGAGCATCTGCTTGGGAAGCAGGAGGTCCCAGGTTCAATCCCCGGCATCTCCAACTAAAAAGGGTCCAGGCAAGTAGTTGTGGAAAACCTCAGCTGGAGAGCCTCATAAGTGTTAGCGAGGGAGGGTGGCTCAGTGGTAGAGCATCTGTTTGGGAAGCAGAAGGTCCCAGGTTCAATCCCCGGCATCTCCAACTAAAAAGGGTCCAGGCAAGTAGGTGTGAAAAACCTCAGCTGGAGACCCTGGAGAGCCGCTGCCAGTCTGAGTAGGATACTGACTTTGTTGGACCAAGGGTCTGATTGGTCCTGACTTTGTTGGACCAAGGGTCTGATTCAGTATAAGGCAGCTTCATATGTTCATATACACACACACACGACTGGAAACTGTCAAGCATGGCTAATTCTGATCAATAACCAATGGCTTTAGGGCCTTGCCAGAGGCAGGTCTGGGAAAGATTCCAGAGAACCAAATGTTTTTAGTTTATTATTCCTTCCTGGCTTGTCCTCCCGCTTTATGACTGCTTAATTAGAGGTACTGTGAAGGGAACAAAGTAATCAGCACCTTCCCATGAATTCTCTTCCGGGAGGATGAGCCATCTGGGCATAGCAAGGCCGAGTGCCTGATTACGCCCTGGGAATGTATGTAGTTTTGATATTCTATGTGTGAACGCTCCGCTGCGTCCCCTCCACCTTTGGAATCCCTTTGAAGTATGCCTTAAGAGTTGTGTATCAATGTATCGGTTTCATTCTTCTCAAGCAACGGCTCTGGCCAAAGTAGCGGTCTATCAATAAACGTAGTCTTTGTATCAACTTCGACTCGTCATTGAACCCGCATGCTTGACAGCTGCTGGGGATTGAACCGGGGACCTCAAGCTGCTCCACTGTGCCACAGCCCCTCCCCGACGGGATGAGAGATTGTGGTCTCCGTGTGAGAGTGAGGGGGCTGCATTACAAGCTTGCATGGGACCCCACCACTCCCCACCAAAAAAACAATGCCCTGCCCAACAGAACCAATCCATCTTAGTTTAGTTTAGTTGATTTCAGTCTCACTCTCCCCACCGAAGCAGGCTCAGGGAGGCTCACAAACATAACAGTTAGATTAAACCTTAAAATAAACAATTTAGAACAGTTTAAACCAGGGGTGGCCAAACTGCAGCTTGGGAACCACTTTTGGCTCTTTCACACATACTGTGTGGCTCATCCAGAGGGACGATGGCTCAGTCGTAGAGCATATGCTTGGTAAGCAGAAGGTCCCAGGTTCAATCCCCGGCATCTCCAACTAAAAAGGGTCCAGGCAAATAGGCGTGAATAACCTCAGCATGAGTCCCTGGAGAGCCATGAATGGGGCTGTGGCTCAGTGGTAGAGCATCTGCTTGGGAAGCAGAAGGTCCCAGGCTCAATCCCCGGCATCTCCAACTAAAAAGGGTCCAGGCAAATAGGCATGAAAAACCTCAGCTTGAGACCCTGGAGAGCCGCTGCCAGTCTCAGTAGAAAAGACTGACTTTGATGGACTGAGAGTCTGAATCCGGTATACTACTGGCAGCCAGTGCAGTTCCTGCAGTCCCGGCTGAATGTGCTCTCACTTTGGCTGTGTAGCATCATAACGACAGATTCTGCATTTCCCAGCAATACTCCAATGACCTCCCTGAGCCCAGGACATCAGTTGGGTGTCGTGGTTAAGTGCACAAACTCTTATCTGGAGAACAGGTTTGATTCCCCACTCCTCCACTTGCACCTGCTGGAATGGCCTTGGGAAGGCCACAGCTCTGGCAGGAGTTGTCCTTGAAAGGGCAGCTGCTGGGAGAGCCCTCTCAGCCCCACCCACCTCACAGGGTGTCTGCTATGGGGGAGGAAGGGAAAGGAGATGGTGAGCCGCTCTGAGTCTCTGATTCAAAGAGAAGGGCGGAGTATAAATCTGCAGCCGTCTTCTTAACAGCTGCCCGTAAAGCAGCGTGCAAGGACGTCAAACTTCCTGGCCATTTCTGTGCCCCCTGCCTGGAAAACACCCCTCAAACTACAATTACTCACCAGTCGGGCTTCCTGGGCGCAAGGTTAGCCAGGTCCTAGAAGGGGGAAGGAAGAGAAACACACAAACGTCAGGGCGTCTCATTAGGAGCTGCCAAATTAGCTTTCTGGCAAAGCACATGCAAGGAAGGCGGCCTGGAACGTACCACTTCTTCAATGATGGGTTCAGGCTTGGCGGCCTCCAGCTGGTCCTTCACCTTGTCCTCCACTAGAGGGCGAGAGGAGACAGCAATAACCGTAAGCAGCGGGACAAGCGAAGACTCAGCACAGACTCCTAGAGACCGGCCTCTTCCCCCCGCCCCCCCGCCCTGAGACACACCACAAACGCCTTTCGCAATCTCCGCACAAACCTGATCTGGCCTCCCCAGGGAATTCTGGGGACCACGATTTGTCCTCTCCATCCCAGTACCATAGTTTCCTTTCTGGAATTAAAATTCTCTATCTAGCCGCCCTGAGCCCGCTTCGGCGGGGGAGGGCGGGATATAAAAATAAAGTTGTTGTTGTTGTTGTTGTTGTTGTTGTTATTATTATTATTATTATTATCATCATTATTATTATTATTCTATCTGGGGAAATGCAGGGGAAACTTGTACGATTTGCACGCAGACATGTCCTTGATCCCCCCCCATAGAAAAAGGGGGGGGAGAGCCCAGCAGGAACTCATTGGCATATTAGGCCACACCCCTGACCCCAAGCCAGCTGGAACAGCGTTCCTGTGTATTCCTGTTTAAAAAAAGCCCTAAAAATGTCCTTGATCCCCCCCTCCCCACAGAAAAAGGGGGCAAAATCCCAGCAAGAATGCATTGGCATATAAGGCCACACCCCAGCAGGAACTCATTAGTATATTAGGCCACACCCCCGAAACCAAGCCAGCTGGAACAGCGTTCCTGTGTATTCCTATTTTAAAAAAGCCCTAAAAATGTCCTTGATCCCCCCTCCCCACAGAAAAAGGGGGCAAAATCCTAGCAAGAATGCATTGGCATATAAGGCCACACCCCAGCAGGAACTCATTAGCATATTACACCACACCCCCAAAATCTAGCCGCCCTGAGCCCGCTTTGGCAGGGGAGGGCGGGATATAAAAATAAAGTTGTTGTTGTTGTTGTTGTTGTTGTTATTATTATTATTATTATTATTCTATCTGGGGAAATGCAGGGGAAACTGTTGTACGATTTGCACGCAGACATGTCCTTGATCCCCCCCCATAGAAAAAGGGGGGGAGAGCCCAGCAGGAACTCATTGGCATATTAGGCCACACCCCTGACCCCAAACCAGCTGGAACAGCGTTCCTGTGTATTCCTATTTTAAAAAAGCCCTAAAAATGTCCTTGATCCCCCCCCCTCCCCACAGAAAAAGGGGGCAAAATCCTAGCAAGAATGCATTGGCATATAAGGCCACACCCCAGCAGGAACTCATTAGTATATTAGGCCACACCCCCGAAACCAAGCCAGCTGGAACAGCGTTCCTGTGTATTCCTATTTAAAAAAAAGCCCTAAAAATGTCCTTGATCCCCCCCCTCCCCACAGAAAAAGGGGGCAAAATCCTAGCAAGAATGCATTGGCATATAAGGCCACACCCCAGCAGGAACTCATTAGCATATTACACCACACCCCCAAAATCAAGCCTGCCAGAACAGCGTTCCTGTGTATTCCTGCTCAAAAAAAAAAAGCCCTAAACATGTCCTTGATCCCCCCCTCCCCACAGAAAAAGGGGACAAAATCCCAGCAAGAATGCATTGGCATATAAAGCCACAACCCAGCAGGAACTGATCAGCATATTAGGCCTCACCTCCGACACCAAGCCAGCTGGAATTGTGTTCCTGGGTAATTACAGGATGTGCTGCAGGCTAAGCAGTAGCTCTACGCCTCAACCATGGCCACAGGTATATGCTCCAGGGTACAAATCCATTCTGACATCTCTACGCTACGACCCCTTGATCTGGATGGGCGCAGGCAGCCCGAGCTCATTGGCTCTCAGCAGCGAAGCAGAGCTGGCCCTAGGAAGCACGCAGGTGGGAAACCACTGAGGAAGGCAGACAATGGCCAGCCGTCTCTGAATGACTCTCGCTTAGAAAATCCTGCAGCAGGGGTGGCCGATGGCAGCTCTCCGGATTTTTTTTTTTTTGCCTACAACTCCCATCAGCCCCAGCCAGCATGGCCAATGGCTGGGGCTGATGGGAGTTGTAGGCCAGAAAAACATCCGGAGAGCTACCGTCAGCCACCCCTGCCCTACAGGGTGACCATACATCGGCTGCGACGTCCCGGTGCTTTACAGACACAAGGGAACCGCAAGCAAGCAGACTTGTAAAGAAAGCAACCCTCAAGGCCCGGATGAAAGCAGCGCAGAGTTTTTCAGGTGGGGGGGGGGGGAATAAAGCAAGTAGTTCATTTTCCCCTCCGGGAATGCTTAGAACCGGGGCTTTTTTTGTAGCAGGAACACCTTTGCCTATTAGGCCACACCCCCCTGATGCAGCCCAACTTCCTGGAGCTTACAGGAGGCCCTGTAAGAACAGCCCTGTCAGCTCTTGGAGGATTGGCTGCATCAGGGAGGCGTGGCCTAATATGCAAAGCATTTCTCGCTGAGTTCCACAGGAGTTCCATACACCCCTGATGTAGCCAATCCTCCTGGAGCTTACAATAGTCCCTGTACTAAGAGCCCTGTCAGCTCTTGGAGGATTGGCTGCATCAGGGAGGCGTGGCCTAATGTGCAAAGGATTTCCCGCTGAGTTCCACAGGGGTTCTATACACCCGATGTAGCCAATCCTCCTGGAGCTCACAGTAGGCCCTGTAAGAAGAGCCCTGTCAGCTCTTGGAGGATTGGCTGCATCAGGGAGGCGTGGCCTAATATGCAAAGGATTTCCCACTGAATTCCACAGGGGTTCCATACACCCCTGCTGTAGCCAATCCTCCTGGAGCTTACAGTAGGCCCTGTATGAAGAGCCCTGTCAGCTCTTGGAGGATTGGCTGCATCAGGGAGGCGTGGCCTAATATGTGAAGGATTTCCCACTGAGTTCCACAGGGGTTCTATACACCCGATGTAGCCAATCCTCCTAGAGCTTACCGTAGGCCCTGTACTAAGAGCCCTGTCAGCTCTTGGAGGATTGGCTACATCAGGGAGGCGTGCCCTAATATGCAAAGGATTTCCCGCTGAGTTCCATACACCCCTGCTGTAGCCAATCCTCCTGGAGCTTACAGTAGGCCCTGTACTAAGAGCCCTGTCAGCTCTTGGAGGATTGGCTGCATCAGGGAGGTGTGGCCTAATATGCACCCGCCACCCAAAAAGCCCTTGAAGGAGTTGCAACAAGGAATGAATGGGCAAGGTTTCAGATGAGGCCAGCAGTTTTCAGCCACAGACAAAGGCGCCGTCTCCGGGCGACAGCAAAAATCTGTTCCTGCTCAGTGGAAATGCACCTCTCCACACCCTGGGCTGCAGCATTACCTTCACAGTCGGCTTGTTAAGCTTCCCGGCAGCATCCAGCTGGATGCTGACAGCCGGACAAAACAGAGTCCTGAACCCAGCTCAGCAGGGCTCCACCACAGGTGACCGGAATGAGGCCTTCCTTACCTGAGACTGGCTTGGCTTGAGGCACCACCCGCACCTTGAGCTCCTCGTCTTCCGGGCTGTAGTTCCGCAGCTTCAGCTCACTGGGAAAGGGAGAGAGAAGAGGCAAGGGCAAGGCTTGAGCACCGCAGCTCAACAGCGTCTGATTCAGTAGAAGGCAGCTTCATACGTTCCTACGTGCTTCAGATGTCCTGCCTTGGGTTGGGCAGGGGGCAACCTGGGGAAAGGGCCTTCTTGGTCATGGCACCAAAGCTCTGGGACTCCCTCCACAGGGAGATCCGTCGACCCCCTCTTGTTGCTGCCTTCCACATGTGGGTGAAGACTTTGTTTTGCTTGCCCTTCCCTCAATGATTCCTCCTTCCAAACCAATTTTGGATTGCTGTTTTTATGTACTGTATGCATTTTAGCTTTTCAAATGATTTTTAATAATTGTGTGTTGAGGAGGCTGATTTTAATATCTTCTCATGTGATTTAAAAAAAAATAGGCACCTTGGTGGCCCTTCTAAAGGCAGAATACCGATTTTGCAAATAAGATGTAAGAACGTAAGATTCTAAGAAAAGCCATGTTGGCAAAGGCCAATGGCCATCCAGTCCAGCACTCTGTGTCATACAGGGGCCAAAACCCAACCTAGGTGCCATCAGGAGGTCCCACCAGTGGAGCCAGGACTCCAGAAGCCCTCCCACTGTGGCTCACTCAGCACCAAGAAGACAAAGCATTGCTGCCCCAGACATTAGAACGTAAGAGAAGCCATGTTGGATCAGGCCAGTGGCTCATCCAGTCCAACATTCTGTGTCACACAGTGGCCAAAAAACCCAGGTGCCATCAGGAGGTCCATCAGTGCGGCCAGGACACTAGAAGCCCTCCCACTGTTGCCCCTCCCAAGCACCAAGAATACAGAGCATCACTTGCCCCAGACATAAGAACGTAAGAGAAGCCATGTTGGATCAGGCCAGTGGCTCATCCAGTCCAACCCTCTGTGTTGCACAGTGGCCAAAACCTAGGTGCCATCAGGAGGTCCCACCAGTGGAGCCAGGACTCCAGAAGCCCTCCCACTGTGGCCCACTCAGCACCGAGAAGACAAAGCATTGCTGCCCCAGACATTAGAACGTAAGAGAAGCCATGTTGGATCAGGCCAGTGGCTCATCCAGTCCAACATTCTGTGTCACACAGTGGCCAAAAAACCCAGGTGCCATCAGGAGGTCCATCAGTGCGGCCAGGACACTAGAAGCCCTCCCACTGTTGCCCCTCCCAAGCACCAAGAATACAGAGCATCACTTGCCCCAGACATAAGAACGTAAGAGAAGCCATGTTGGATCAGGCCAGTGGCTCATCCAGTCCAACCCTCTGTGTTACACAGTGGCCAAAACCCAGGTGCCATCAGGAGGTCCACCAGTGGGGCCACAACGTAGTCAGGATGTCTTCAATCACAAATCGACAAAGACGAACAGCATGCTTTATTTTCAGCTTATCATCTCTGCAATTCTGTCTCCTGTCTCATACCAGATACCACTTGGGCTTGATTCTCAGGATCCCCCGTTTTGTGCGATACACTACACCAGTTAGACTTATTCAGCAGAAACCAGGAAAGCGAGAGCGATTCATTCATTATTCACCACCCCTAGGCTCAGATAACACGCCGTCTTGCATCTCGCTTACCTGATACACGCAAACGGGAAATGCAGCTTTTCTTGATCGAAGCGTAGCTGCCTTCACTAGGGGGTGGGAAAGCGGGCATGGCCCAGATCCTAGCTTTTGGCTTGCAAAGCAAGGTTTAGTGGTGAACCAGTGTAGGGATGGTGGGGTATTTACTGCGCCCCAAAAACCACAATTATGAGAAAATTAACCACTAACGTACTTGTGCTTTGGCGCCTCTGTTTCTTCAGCGTTGCCTCTGAACTGCTTGGCTTCTGGGGGATCGTCGTCTTTATTCTGAAAGGGGGAGAAAGAAAATGGGGGTGAACGAGAGCTCCTGGCAAGCCTACCGTTTTGCTAGACTGGCACAGCAGGGCGAAAAGAGGGCTGGCGCATGAACTGCATGTAAACGCCGTTGCAAGCCATACACGAGCAAGCAAGATCTGTCCCAGTGCCTGGATTTAATCTTGCTTTCGTTCAAACTTTCCTCCTCTGCAATTTCCCACTGTGGTTCGCCTGCGCAAGAGAACCAGAGGGGGCGGAACCAGCCGGGGGGGAATGAATTTGTTCCTTGATGGCTGCTGAGATGCAATACAGCAGTTAGAGTTTCGTTACCACCGACCGCCTCAAGATGATTCAGCTGACCAGGCCCAGGAAACGGCCCCGTAGGTGGGTTTGCTTAGTATAGAACTTTCGGTTGAGGGCAACTCTGGAAACGACACTTTGCAGACTAGCACTGGTCCAAAGTTGTGCTGTTGGGGGTGAGGCCTGAAAACTGAGAACAGAGCCAGGGGCTGAAGCTGTTTTTCAGAATTGGACAAACGGCAGGATTAGAATTTGGCTCCTTCTGCACTCCCGGGCAATTGTACTGAGGACATGGGGGACAGGGAATAGGCAGGGGTGGCCAACCTTCTGCACTCCCATGCAGCTATGCTAAGCACATGGGGGACAGGGGATAGGCAGGGGTAGCCAACCTTCTGCACTCCCATGCAGCTGTACTAAGCACATGGGGGACAGGGGATAGGCAGGGGTAGCCAACCTTCTGCACTCCCGTGCAGCTATACTAAGCACATGGGGGACAGGGGATAGGCAGGGATAGCCAACCTTCTGCACTCCCATGCAGCTGTACTAAGCACATGGGGGACAGGGGATAGGCGGGGGTAGCCAACCTTCTGCACTCCCATGCAGCTGTACTAAGCACATGGGGGACAGGGGATAGGCGGGGGTAGTCAACCTTCTGCACTCCCATGCAGCTGTACTAAGCACATGGGGGACAGGGGATAGGCGGGGGTAGCCACCTTCTGCACTCCCATGCAGCTGTACTAAGCACATGGGGAACAGGGGATAGGCAGGGGTAGCCAACCTTCTGCACTCCCATGCAGCTGTTACTAAGCACATGGGGGACAGGGGATAGGCAGGGGTAGCCAACCTTCTGCACTCCCATGCAGCTATACTAAGCACATGGGGGAAAGGGGATAGGCAGGGATAGCCAACCTTCTGCACTCCCATGCAGCTATACTAAGCACATGGGGAACAGGGGATAGGCAGGGGTAGCCAACCTTCTGCACTCCCATGCAGCTGTACTAAGCACATGGAGGACAGGGGATAGGCAGGGCCGATCCGCCTTCTGCACTCCCGTGCAGCTTGTCAAGACTCCCGCCGTTCAATGATCCCAAACAGTCCACTTCAGTAATGGATATTTATTGATACATGACAGCTGAAGGCAAGATGGAATTTGCGAAAACTGGCTTTGTGGGCTTTTGCCCTTCTTATATAGGTTCGGCTCAAACTGTTAAAGTTGAAAGAAAAACAGGAAGCTGCGACCCCTCCCCCCAAGTCTTTCCCAGGCCCCTTTGCAGGTGCGCATGATCTTGGAAGAGCGACCTTGGTTGCCCCTGGTAACCCTTCCGACGAGGCATAAGGAATGCGATAACTGTTACACAGAGATAGGCCCAATGCAAGCCGAGGAGCGGAAAGTGAAAGCACATTAGCAACCAGAAAAAAATGGCAAGGCATCTTGACATAGCTGTACAGAGCACATGCGGAAAAGGAAACAGACAGTGCTACCAGCTAAGCAATGAGGATCCTGTGAATTTAAGGAGAGGTATTTGTGAGTTCCCTACATTGTTCAGGGGGGTTGGACTAGATGACCCTGGAGGTCCCTTCCAACTCTAGGAATCTAGGATTCTATGAATGCTGACCTGCCTTCTGCACGCCTGTGCAGCTATACTGAGCACATGGGGAAGAGGGAACAGGCAGGGATGTCTGTCTGTCCAACCAGCTGCTTGGGGCAACCCAATCTGGCAAGGATGGAGATGTGCCTCTGGGGCTTATCTTTCTACCAGCCAGCGGTGGGGTGGGCAGTGAAGGCGGGCCCAGTATACAGTAAGACAAGTACCTCACTGCAGCAGGAAAATGCCTTGAGCTGCCCCTGAGAACCAAGACCTCACTAAGTGGCAAGAGTAAGTCATTGCTAGGTTTGTTTCTGCTATGTCAGCACAGGAGAGGAGTTTTAAGTATTTCAAGGGGTTTGCTACTTTACTTGGTCCCCCTGCTCATGCCGGCCGCCAGTCTTGGAATTTCTGCAGTTCATCCGCTACCAGCCAAGCAGAAACAGCTACGGCCCACTCCTTTGGTTGCCAGCATCGGCCCATTTCCTTATTTTACAGCCCACCTTACTTACTGGAACTCAAGGCAGACTTACGTGGTATAAAACAAAGAAGAAGAAGAAGAAGAAGAAGAAGAAGAAGAAGAAGAAGAAGAAGAAGAAGAAGAAGAAGAAGAAGAAGAAGAAGAAGAAGAAGAAGAAGAAGAAGAAGAAGAAGAAGAAGAAGAAGAAGAAGAAGAAGAAGAAGAAGAAGAAGAAGAAGAAGAAGAAGAAGAAGAAGAAGAAGAAGAAGAAGATGATGATATTGGATTATATCCTGCCCTCCACTCCGAAGAGTCTCAGAGCAGCTCACAATCTCCTTTCCCTTCTTCACCCACAACAGACACCCTGTGAGGTAGATGAAGATATTGGATTTATATCCCGCCCTCCACTCCAAAGAGTCTCAGAGCGGCTCACAACCTCCTTTCCCTTCCTCCCCCACAACAGACACCCTGTGAGGTAGATGTAGATATTGGATTTATATCCCGCCCTCCACTCCGAAGAGTCTCAGAGCAGCTCACAATCTCCTTTACCTCCCCCCCCACAACAGACACCCTGTGAGGTAGATGAAGATATTGGATTTATATCCACATGTTAATCACCCTTTGGGTGAAGAAGTACTTCCTTTTATCCGTTTTAACCTGTCTGCTCAGCAATTTCATCGAATGCCCACGAGTTCTTGTATTGTGAGAAAGGGAGAAAAGTACTTCTTTCTCTACTTTCTCCATCCCATGCATTACAAGATAATGCATGGGATGGAGAAAGTAGAGAAAGAAGTACTTTTCTCCCTTTCTCACAATACAAGAACTCGTGGGCATTCGATGAAATTGCTGAGCAGACAGGTTAAAACGGATAAAAGGAAGTACTTCTTCACCCAAAGGGTGATTAACATGTGGAATTCACTGCCACAGGAGGTGGTGGCGTCCACAAGCATAGCCACCTTCAAGAAGGGGTTAGATAAAAATATGGAGCAGAGGTCCATCAGTGGCTATTAGCCACAGTGTGTGTGTGTATGTATATATATATATATATATTTGGCCGCTGTGTGACACAGAATGTTGGACTGGATGGGCCATTGGCCTGATCTAACATGGCTTCTCTTATGTTCTTATGTTCTTATATCCTGCCCTCCACTCCGAAGAGTCTCAGAGGGGCTCACAATCTCCTTTACCTTCCTCCCCCCCCCACAACAGACACCCTGTGAGGTAGATGAAGATATTGGATTTATATCCTGCCCTCCACTCCAAAGAGTCTCAGAGGGGCTCACCATCTCTTTTACCTTCCTCCCCCACAACAGACACCCTGTGAGGTAGATGAAGATATTGGATTTATATCCTGCCCTCCACTCCGAAGAGTCTCAGAGGGGCTCACAATCTCCTTTACCTTCCTCCCCCACAACAGACACCCTGTGAGGTAGATGAAGATATTGGATTTATATCCAGCCCTCCACTCCGAAGAGTCTCAGAGCGGCTCACAATCTCCTTTACCTCCCCCCACAACAGACACCCTGTGAGGTAGATGAAGATATTGGATCTATATCCTGCCCTCCACTCCAAAGAGTCTCAGAGGGGCTCACAATCTCCTTTATCTTTCTCCCCCACAACAGACACCCTGTGAGGTGGGTGGGGCTGAGAGGGCTCTCACAGCAGCTGCCCTTTCAAGGGCAATCTCTGCCAGAGCTCTGGCTGACCCAAGGCCATTCCAGCAGGTGCAAGTGGAGGAGCGGGGAATCAAACCCGGTTCTCCCAGATAAGAGTCCACACACTTAACCACTACACCAAACTGGCTCTCCTACAGGCAAACCAACAGGATGAAAGGTCTAATAAGCAACGCCATAGGACTAGAATTACAAAAATTAGGACCACTACCAAAAAAATCCTATCAGATTTGAGATGTTCAATAATACAGAAATGAATTATAAAAATAGGCAACTACATTACAGACACAGAAAACAATTCAGTGAGGATAATGCATACAGTAGACTGGAAGTACATACCATACACTGTAGGGGACTATTGTCCCCTTTATAAAAGTGCATTTCTGAACCATTCAATATTCTGTAGCCCAATCATCTTTATAAATCTAGGCCATTTGGGGTTCAATCCCATAGCGACTTCTCCAAAGAGCTACAGGTAAGCACCTGGTTTTCCTTTCCCCAGTTTACTCTCACAACCACCCTGTGAAGTAAGTTAAGCTATCAGAGAAGATCTGGCACTCTCTTGGAGACCAGGGATTCGAACCTGGCCCTGCTAGATCCTAGCTCGACGTTCTACCCGTTACCTGCCTGTTCTGCCACCTCCTTCTACAGCACGCAGAGATGACCTCCAGCGGCATCTGGATCGGGGCGGTGTGGCGGTGCTGATGTTGTTAGACCTGTCGGCCGCGTTTGGCACGGTCGACCATCGGCTACTGACCCGCCGCCTCGCCAATGTTGGGGTTAGGGGGTTGGCCTTACAATGGCTTTCCTCCTTCCTTGAGGATCGGGGACAAAGGGTGGCAATCGGGGGAGAGCTCTCCCAGAGGCACACACTACATTGTGGGGTGCCTCAGGGAGCAGTTCTCTCGCCGATGCTATTTAATATCTATATGCGCCCCCTTGCCCAGATTGCCAGGAGGTACGGGCTTGGGTGTCACCAGTATGCAGACGACACCCAGCTTTATCTGCTAATGGAAGACTGACCTGACTGTGCCCCAAAGAACTTGGACCCGGCACTGCAGGCCGTGGCAACTTGGTTAAGGCTGAGCGGGCTGAAATTGAATCCGGCGAAGACAGAGGTCCTTTGCCTGGGTCGGGGCGCTTTAGGAGGGGAAATATCTCTTCCGGTCTTCGACGGGGCACCGGGTTAGAAGCCTGAGAGTTCTACTGGAGCCTTCATTATCAATGGAGACCCAGATAGCAGCCGCTGCCAAGTCAGCCTTTTTTCATCTGAGGCGGGCAAGGCAGTTGGCCCCCTTCCTGGAGCGTCGGGACCTGGCAACAGTGATCCACGCAACGGTCACCTCGAGACTGGATTACTGTAATGCCCTCTACATGGGGCTGCCTTTGTGCCGAACCCGGAAGCTGCAGCTAGTGCAGAACGCGGCTGCCAGACTGTTGCTGGGGCTCCCAAAGCGGGAGCACATACAGCCGGGGCTGCGTGAACTGCACTGGCTGCCAGTTGTATACCGGATTCGCTACAAAGTGCTGGTAATTACCTTTAAAGCCCTATATGGCCGAGGACCTGCCTACCTTAGGGACCGCCTCTCCCCGTACGAATCCCAGAGAGCACTGAGGTCAGCAGGGAAGAACCTGCTGACTATCCCCGGGCCAAAGGAGGTAAGACTCCAAAGTACCCGTACTCGGGCTTTCTCAGTTTTGGCCCCACAGCTGTGGAATCAGCTCCCAGAGGAAATGCGGGCCCTGCGGGACATTGAACAATTCCGCAGGGCCTGCAAAACCACTCTGTTCCAAATGGCCTTCACCAGCTGATACTACTAAATTGCCAACTAAACTTACTGATGGAATAGCACTAAATGTATTAATGTTTTTATAATTTTATGGATTTAATTAACTGTTTTTAAATATTATTTATTATACAATGTACGTATCGAATTTTATGCTGTTAGCCACCCTGAGCCGCTTGGTCGGGGAGGGCGGGATACAAATAAAATGTATCTATCTATCTATCTATCTATCTATCTATCTATCTATCTATCTATCTATCTATCTATCTAGCCAGAGATGGAAGTGCGCAAGCCAACCCACGTCCCTGCTGACCTGCCCAGCAATCCAGCACGGGCTGAGAGTCAGTTTGGTGTAGTGGTTAAGTGTATGGACTCTTATCTGGGAGAACCGGGTTTGATTCCCCACTCCTCCACTTGCAGCTGCTGGCATGGCCTTGGGTCAGCCATAACTCTCGCAGGAGTTGTCCTTGAAAGGGCAGCTGCTGGGAGAGCCCTCTCAGCCCCACCCACCTCTCATGGTGTCTGCTGTGGGGGGAGAAGATAGAGGAGATTATAAGCCGCTCTGAGTCTCTGATTCAGGGAGAAGGGCGGGGTATAAATCTGCAGTCTTCTTCTTCATCTTCGCGTCCCAACCTGTCCCAGAATCCTCTGCACTTAGGAGCACATCCTACCAGGACAGCCAGAGAGGACAGGAGGGCTAAACGTGCCTCACTGGGGGAACCTTCAGGAATCGAAGCCTCGTAACTATGGATCGGAAATGTTCCCTTCTTCCCAAATCCTACAACACAGGAACCGGGTATTAGTGCTTGAAAATTTATATATGGCTATTCCGGTCCTGCTGGAAGGACACACAGGATTTCTGGATCCTGCAGAAATTCCTCTCTCCATGGGGGAAAATGTGCTTATCTTCCCAGTCGGTTTCCAAGAGCAGCCTTGCCGGAGAGCGGGCTTTGAAGCCGCCGGCTGGCTCCTTACTGAAGTCATAATCCTCGTTCAGGCACGGTGAGTTGCTATGGAAATGACTGCAATCGCGGCCTGGATATTACGGCTTCACACGGGAAAGATAAACGGGCCCCGGTGGGGGGGGGGGCGGGGGAGCCGAGAATGCTCCGGAAAACCAAATATCTTCCACTGAAACCCAAACTGTCACTGGGGCTTTTGATTTCCGCCTGGCGAATGCAGAAGTTCCTGCCTGTTTCCAAAAGAGGAGGGGAGTCCCTGTTCTAAACGAGGTGATTCTCTAAAGTGAATGAGAAAATCGCACCAAAGCGCCCCCGGATCAACAGTCACGGGGATCGCAACAGGATAAGCGACGGGGAAAGACAACTGAGTTTAAAATAGAGAACTCAAGCTTTAGAGTCGTATGAGCGTCTCTCCCACAAGCAAACCGTATCAGGAAGAGAAGGTTACTGAGACAGGTCATAATCCCTTTTCAAGGATTCTTGCATGATAAGCCAATGACCTTCCGATGGGACTCTGAGAAACCTGGAGGCCACTGGATCCTCAAAGAGAACAAGGACAGTGAAGAGGGAGGAGAAGGGGGAAGAAGAGGATGATACTGGATTTATATCCCACCCTATACTCTGAATCTCAGCGTCACAGAGCTGTCACAAACTCCTTTACTTTCCCCTCCCCCACACACAACAGACACTCTGTGAGGCAGGTGGGGCTGAGAGAGCTCTCCCAGAAGCTGCCCTTTCAAGAACAACTTCTGCCAGAGCTATGGCTGACCCAAGGCCATTCCAGCAGCTGCAAGTGGAGGAGTGGGGAATCAAACCCGGTTCTCCCAGATAAGAGTCTGCACACTTCACCACTACACCCAACTGGTTCTCTGGTGGGAACGCAGGCATCTGTTGCTCTCCCGTGTGCGGGCACATCAGAGAAGAAGAAGGGGCCTTGCAGGGCATCTAGACCAGCCCCCTACTCATAAGCAGGGAATCCAAAGCGAGGGGATCTCTAACAGATGGTTCTCCAGGCTCTGCCTGAAAGCATCCAGCAAGAGATGCTCTGACCCTCTATTGCTAGGTAATGGTTTCCATTATCAAATCACCCTCTCTTTCGAGAACATTTCTAAGATTAATCAACCAAAGCCTTGCAAAAAAGTGTAAGAATAGCCCCCTGCTGGACCAAACCAGTGGTCCATCCTGTCCAGCATCCTGCTTCACACAGTAACATGACCCACTGCCTTGGAGGGTAATAAAAAGGTAAGACTTTTCTTATAAAGTCCTGCTGGATCAGACCAGAAGCCCATCTAGTCCAGCATGCAGTCTCTCACACAGTGACCAAAACAGTTGCCCTAGAGGGCCAACAACAGGGCAGAGAGCCGAGGCCTTCCCCTGAGAAGAACATCAGAAGAGCCCTGCTGGGTCAGACCAGTGGGGTTCCTCTAGTCCAGCCTCCTGTCTCACACAGTGGCCAACCAGTTCCTCTGGAGGGCCAACAACAGGGCAGAGAGCTTAAGGTCTTCCCCTGAGAAGAACATCAGAAGAGCCCTGCTGGGTCAGACCACTGAGGGTCCATCTAGTCCAGCCTCCTGTCTCACACAGTGGCCAACCAGTTCCTCTGGAGGGTCAACAATGGCGCAGAGAGGCCAAGTCCTTCCCCTGAGAACATCGGAAGAGCCCTGCTGGATCAGATCAGTGAAGGTCCATCTAGTCCAGAACCTCTCCCACAGAGGTCAACCAGTTCCTCTGGATGGGCCAACAACAGGGCAGAGAGGCCAAGGACCACACAACCCCAAGCTCTAGCATTCTGGAAGGAGGAGAAAGTTCCCCACCACCCTCCTGCCACTTAAGCCCACCAGAACTGAACACAACCACAAGTGCTGCTGCCTTATGGTAAATCAGGCCCTTGGTCCATCTTGATCAGTCTTGTCTACTCGGACTCGCAGCAGGTCTCCAGGGTCTCAAGGCGGAGGTCTTTCCCATCACCTATCACCTGGTCTTTTTGACTGGAGATGCTGGGGATTGAACCTGGGACCTTCTGCATGCCAAGCAGAGGCTCTACCACTGAGCCACAGCCCTTCTCCATTAGTCTCCAGGGTCTCAGGCAGAGGTCTTCCCCATCACCTCCTGCGTGGTCCTTTCAACTGGAGATGCCGGGGATTGAACCTGAGACCTTCTGTATGCCAAGCAGAGGCTCTGCCACAGAGCTATGGCCCTTCTCCATTACTCTCCAGGGTCTCTGGCTGAGGTCTTTCCCATCACCTACCACCTGGTCCTTTTGACTGGAGATGCCGGGGATTGAACTGGGGACCTTCTGCACACAAAGCAAATGCTCTGCCACTGAGTGGTCGCTGGAACAACAGAGCGCAGGGCTTGGCCCTACTTCACCCCTTCAGAGATGAGACATGGAAACAGTGCTAGAAGGCATCCCAAGGGTCATTGAGTTCATGTTGCAAAGAATTCAGTTTTATACCCCCCCACTCCTCCAGCGACCCCTGCTCTATACCTAGAGGAATGCAAAAAACCTCTAGGATCCCTGGGCCAATCTGGCCTGGAGGAAAATTCCTTGCTGACTCCAAGGTGGCAACTGGCATTACTCTGGGCGCATAAGAAACACGGACTGGCTCATCCCCTCCTGTTCTGAACATACCCAGTTCCCTCAATCTTTCTTCACAGCCACAGGGAGGGAGGGTGCCTCAGTGGTAGACCCAGGGTCTGATTCAGTAGAAGGCAGCTTCAGCTGTTCATATGTATGGGAGGGATCGTGGCTCCGGGGTAGAGCATCTGCTTGGTAAGCAGAAGGTCCCAGGTTCAATCCCCGGCATCTCCAACTAAAAAGGGCCCAGGCATGTAGGCGTGAAAAACCTCAGCTTGAGACCCTGGAGAGCCGCTGCCAGTCTGAGTAGACAATACTAACATTGACTGACCGAGGGGTCTGATTCAGTATAAGGCAGCTTCATATCTTCACCAGTCTTTAACAGACCACGCAGCCATCTTTGCTGTCCTCCTCTGACACCATTTCCGTCTTCCAGGGAAAACATAGGGCCCAACCCCTCCACCCCCCGCCACTGCCCTTGGCCGCCCTGCAGCCCTTTCCAGTCTCCACCACCCAGGTTGGCTCCCCCCGGGACAGACTCACAGCCAGAGGCACTCCCAATGCTTGCCTGAACATAAGAACATAAGAGAAGCCCTGCTGGATCAGGCCAATGCCCCACCCAGTCCAACACTCTGTGTCACATAAGAGAGGCCCTGTTGGATCAGGCCAATGCCCCACCCAGTCCAACATAAGAACATAAGAACATAAGAGAAGCCATGTTGGATCAGGCCAACGGCCCATCAAGTCCAACACTCTGTGTCACACAGTGGCAAAAAATGTTATATACACACATACACTGTGGCTAATAGCCACTGATGGACCTCTGCTCCATATTTTTATCTAAACCCCTCTTGAAGGTGGCTATACTTGTGGCCGCCACCACCTCCTGTGGCAGTGAATTCCACATGTTAATCACCCTTTGGGTGAAGAAGTACTTCCTTTTATCCGTTTTAACCTGTCTGCTCAGCAATTTCATCGAATGCCCACGAGTTCTTGTATTGTGAGAAAGGGAGAAAAGGACTTCTTTCTCTACTTTCTCCATCCCATGCATTATCTTGTAAACCTCTATCATGTCACCCCACAGACGACGTTTCTCCAAGCTAAAGAGTCCCAAGCGTTTCAACCTTTCTTCATAGGGAAAGTGCTCCAGCCCTTTAATCATTCTAGTTGCCCTTCTCTGCACCTTCTCTAAAGCTATAATATCCTTTTTGAGGTGCGGCGACCAGAACTGCACACAGTACTCCAAATGAGACCGCACCATCGATTTATACAGGGGCATTATGATACTGGCTGATTTGTTTTCAATTCCCTTCCTAATAATTCCCAGCATGGTGTTGGCCTTTTTTATTGCAAACGCACACTGTCTTGACACTTTCAGTGAGTTATCTATCAAGACCCCAAGATCTCTCTCTTGATCAGTCTCTGCCAGTTCACACCCCATCAACTTGTATTTGTAGCTGGGATTCTTGGCCCCAATGTGCATTACTTTGCACTTGGCCACATTGAACCGCATCTGCCACGTTGACGCCCACTCACCCAGCCTCAACAGATCCCTTTGGAGTTCCTCACAATCCTCTCTGGTTCTCACCACCCTGAACAATTTTGTGTCATCCGCAAACTTGGCCACTTCACTGCTCACTCCCAACTCTAAATCATTTATGAACAAGTTAAAGAGCATGGGACCCAGTACCGAGCCCTGCAGCACCCCACTGCTTACTGTCCTCCACTGCGAAGACTGCCCATTTATACTCACTCTCTGCTTCCTATTACTCAGCCAGTTTTTGATCCACAAGAGGACCTGTCCTTTTACTCAAGAGGACCTGTCCTTTTACAACACTCTGTGTCACATAAGAACATAAGAGAAGCCATGTTGGATCAGGCCAATGGCCCCTCCAGTCCAACACTCTGTGTCACATAAGAACATAAGAGAAGCCCTCTTGGATCAGGCCAGTGGCCCCTCCAGTCCAACACTCTGTGTCACATAAGAACATAAGAGAAGCCCTGTTGGATCAGGCCAATGGCCCATCCAGTCCAACACTCTGTGTCACATAAGAACATAAGAGAAGCCCTGTTGGATCAGGCCAATGGCCCCTCCAGTCCAACACTCTGTGTCACATAAGAACATAAGAGAAGCCCTGTTGGATCAGGCCAATGGCCCCTCCAGTCCAACACTCTGTGTCACATAAGAACATAAGAGAAGCCCTGTTGGATCAGGCCAATGGCCCATCCAGTCCAACACTCTGTGTCACATAAGAACATAAGAGAAGCCCTGTTGGATCAGGCCAATGGCCCCTCCAGTCCAACACTCTGTGTCACATAAGAACATAAGAGAAGCCCTGTTGGATCAGGCCAGTGGCCCCTCCAGTCCAACACTCTGTGTCACATAAGAACATAAGAGAAGCCCTGTTGGATCAGGCCAGTGGCCCATCCAGTCCAACACTCTGTGTCACATAAGAACATAAGAGAAGCCCTGTTGGATCAGGCCAATGGCCCATCCAGTCCAGCACTCTGTGTCACATAAGAACATAAGAGAAGCCCTGTTGGATCAGGCCAATGGCCCCTCCAGTCCAACACTCTGTGTCACATAAGAACATAAGAGAAGCCCTGTTGGATCAGGCCAATGGCCCCTCCAGTCCAACACTCTGTGTCACATAAGAACATAAGAGAAGCCCTGTTGGATCAGGCCAATGGCCCCTCCAGTCCAACACTCTGTGTCACATAAGAACATAAGAGAAGCCCTGTTGGATCAGGCCAATGGCCCATCCAGTCCAACACTCTGTGTCACATAAGAACATAAGAGAAGCCCTGTTGGATCAGGCCAATGGCCCCTCCAGTCCAACACTCTGTGTCACATAAGAACATAAGAGAAGCCCTGTTGGATCAGGCCAATGGCCCATCCAGTCCAACTCTCTGTGTCACATAAGAACATAAGAGAAGCCCTGTTGGATCAGGCCAATGGCCCATCCAGTCCAACACTCTGTGTCACATAAGAACATAAGAGAAGCCCTGTTGGATCAGGCCAATGGCCCCTCCAGTCCAACACTCTGTGTCACATAAGAACATAAGAGAAGCCATGTTGGATCAGGCCAATGCCCCACCCAGTCCAACACTCTGTGTCACATAAGAACATAAGAGAAGCCATGTTGGATCAGGCCAACGGCCCATCCAGTCCAACACTCTGTGTCACATAAGAACATAAGAGAAGCCCTGTTGGATCAGGCCAATGGCCCATCCAGTCCAACACTCTGTGTCACATAAGAACATAAGAGAAGCCCTGTTGGATCAGGCCAATGGCCCCTCCAGTCCAACACTCTGTGTCACATAAGAACATAAGAGAAGCCCTGTTGGATCAGGCCGATGCCCCACGCAGTCCAACACTCTGTGTCACATAAGAACATAAGAGAGGCCCTGTTGGATCAGGCCAATGCCCCACCCAGTCCAACACTCTGTGTCACATAAGAACATAAGAGAAGCCCTGTTGGATCAGGCCAATGGCCCATCCAGTCCAACACTCTGTGTCACATAAGAACATAAGAGAAGCCATGTTGGATCAGGCCAATGCCCCACCCAGTCCAACACTCTGTGTCACATAAGAACATAAGAGAAGCCATGTTGGATCAGGCCAACGGCCCATCCAGTCCAACACTCTGTGTCACATAAGAACATAAGAGAAGCCCTGTTGGATCAGGCCAATGGCCCATCCAATCCAACACTCTGTGTCACATAAGAACATAAGAGAAGGCATGTTGGATCAGGCCAACGGCCCATCCAGTCCAACACTCTGTGTCACATAAGAACATAAGAGAAGCCATGTTGGATCAGGCCAATGGCCCACCCAGTCCAACACTCTGTGTCACATAAGAACATAAGAGAAGCCATGTTGGATCAGGCCAACGGCCCATCCAGTCCAACACTCTGTGTCACATAAGAACATAAGAGAAGCCCTGTTGGATCAGGCCAATGGCCCATCCAATCCAACACTCTGTGTCACATAAGAACATAAGAGAAGGCATGTTGGATCAGGCCAACGGCCCATCCAGTCCAACACTCTGTGTCACATAAGAACATAAGAGAAGCCATGTTGGATCAGGCCAATGGCCCATCCAGTCCAACACTCTGTGTCACATAAGAACATAAGAGAAGCCATGTTGGATCAGGCCAATGGCCCATCCAGTCCAACACTCTTGGGTCACACAGTGGCCAAAAAACCCAGATACCATCATGAGGTCCATTAGTGGGGCCAGGACACTAGAAGCCCTCCCACTGTGCCCCCCAAGCACCAAGAATACAGAGCATCACTGCCCCAAGACAGAGTTCCAACAATACGCTGTGGCTAAGAGCCACTGATGAACCTCTGCACCGCATAAGGACATAAGAGAAGCCATGTTGGCTCAGGCCAGTGGGCCATCCAGTCCAACGCTGTGTGTCACACAGACGCCAAAAAACCAGGTGCCATCAGGAGGTCCACCAGTGGGGCCAGGACACTAGAAGTCCTCCCACTGTTCCCCCCCCCCCAAGCACCAAGAATACAGAGCATCACTGCACCAGACAGAGAGCTCCAACAATACACTGTGGCTAATAGCAGCTGATGGACCTCTTTCCTATTATATGTTGATGTTCAGTCACACAGTCAAGACTGTGGACCGCATCATGCCAGGCCCTTTTATTTTCCACCGTCCTCCCAAGTGTCTTAAATTCATGTTCGTTGCATTGACAACACTGTCTAATCATTTCATTCTTTGTCATCCCCTTTTTTCCCTTTCAGTCTTTCCCAACACCAGGGTCTTTGCCAGCTATATAGTATATATATACTAATATATATACTATTATATAGGAGAAGGAGGAGGAAGAGGAGGAGGAAGATTGATTCATATCCCACCCACCACTTTGAATCTCAGAGCGGCTCACAATCTCCTTTATCTTCCTCCCCCACAACAGACACCCTGTGAGGTGGGTGGGGCTGAGAGAGCTCTCACAGCAGCTGCCCTTTCAAGGACAACTCCTACAAGAGCTATGACTGACCCAAGGCCATTCCAGCAGCTGCGAGTGGAGGAGTGGGGAATGAAACCCGGTTCTCCCAGAGAAGAGTCCGCACACTTCACCTCTATGGCTAACCCAAAGCCATTCCAGCAGCTGCAAGTGGAGGAGTGGGGAATGAAACCCAGTTCTCCCAGATAAGAGTCTGCACACTTCACCTCTATGGCTAACCCAAGGCCATTCCAGCAGCTGCAAGTGGAGAAGTGGGGAATCAAACCCAGTTCTCCCCGATAAGAGTCCGCACACTTCACCTCTATGGCTAACCCAAGGCCATTCCACCAGCTGCAAGTGGAGAAGTGGGGAATCAAACCCAGTTCTCCCCGATAAGAGTCCGCACACTTCACCTCTATGGCTAACCCAAGGCCATTCCAGCAGCTGCAAGTGGAGAAGTGGGGAATCAAACCCAGTTCCCCCCGATAAGAGTCCGCACACTTCACCTCTATGGCTAACCCAAGGCCATTCCACCAGCTGCAAGTGAAGGAGTGGGGAATCAAACCCAGTTCTCCCCGATAAGAGTCCGCACACTTCACCTCTATGGCTAACCCAAGGCCATTCCAGCAGCTGCAAGTGGAGAAGTGGGGAATCAAACCCAGTTCTCCCCGATAAGAGTCCGCACACTTCACCTCTATGGCTAACCCAAGGCCATTCCACCAGCTGCAAGTGGAGAAGTGGGGAATCAAACCCAGTTCTCCCCGATAAGAGTCCGCACACTTCACCTCTATGGCTAACCCAAGGCCATTCCAGCAGCTGCAAGTGGAGAAGTGGGGAATCAAACCCAGTTCTCCCAGATAAAGAGTCTGCACACTTCACCTCTATGGCTAACCCAAGGCCATTCCACCAGCTGCAAGTGAAGGAGTGGGGAATCAAACCCAGTTCTCCCCGATAAGAGTCCGCACACTTCACCTCTATGGCTAACCCAAGGCCATTCCAGCAGCTGCAAGTGGAGGAGTGGGGAATCAAACCCGGTTCTCCCAGATAAGAGTCGATGCACTTCACCACTACACCAAACTGGCTCTGTAAGCAATATATAAGGCCAAAAAAACCCCAAACCTCTGTGGGCAACCTTTGCTTGGTGCCCTAAGCATGAGCTTATTTTGCTTAATGGTTAACTCAGGACTGCAATAAGTGGGTGGGGAGAAAATGCAAAAAAAAAACCTCTGCACAATTCCCTTTTGCAGCATGCATCCACCAGCAGGGGGTGGTGCAGACCACCAAACAGTGGCCCTTGGCACCTGAGGCTTCTCTAATCACCTCCAGCACCCTTAAGCCAATTTGTGGATTTGTGGCTTATCTCCCTCCTCCCAAGAACATCTGGGGAGTTTCAAAAGAAGCTGGAAGACTTTGGAAAGACTAAAAACATTTCTACGAAGTCGTTTCAAAAGCTCCCATTTGACAAGGATCTACGAATCTAGCAGCCTGCCACCCACAGAGTATAATTTCATAGAGCAGACATTTCCCTCCCCCTCCCCCCACTTTCTGATGACCCTGAAGCAAGGGGAAGGCCCCAAACCAGGGGATCCCCTGCCCCTAACTGGGGATTGGCAACCCTACAAAAGAGTGCAGAGCAATTCCTTACTTCACACCGTGGGGGCATTCTGAACCACAATGTGAGAGATTCTCACTTCTTGCCAAATTCCAGAATAGATCGGGGTCTCCACTTGGTGTTAGAAGAAGAAGACCAAAGAGAAGAAGACAAAGACAACATTGGATTTATATTCCGCCCTCCACTCAGAGCAGCTCACAATCTCCTTTATCTTCCTCCCCCACAACAAACACCCTCTGAGGTGGGAGGAGCTGAGAGAGCTCTCCCAGAAGCTGCTCTTTCAATGACAACTCTGTGAGAGCTATGGCTGACCCAAGTCCATTCCAGCAGGTGCAAGTGGAGGAGTTGGGAATCAAACCCAGTTCTCCAAGATAAGAGTCCGCGCACTTAACCACGACACCATAAGAACATAAGAACATAAGAGAAGCCATGTTAGATCAGGCCAATGGCGCATCCAGTCCAACATTCTGTGTCACACAGCGGCCAAATATATATATACACACACACACACTGTAGCTAATAGCAACTGATGGACCTCTGCTCCATATTTTTATCTAACCTCCTCTTGAAGGTGGCTATGCTTCTGGCCGCCACCACCTCCTGTGGCAGTGAATTCCACATGTTAATCACCCTTTGGGTGAAGAAGTACTTCCTTTTATCCGTTTTAACCTTTCTGCTCAGCAATTTCATCGAATGCCCACGAGTTCTTGTATTGTGAAAAAGGGAGAAAAGTATTTCTTTCTCTACTTTCTCCATCCCATGCATTATCTTGTAAACCTCTATCATGTCACCCCGCAGTCGACATTTCTCCAAGCTAAAGAGCCCTAAGCGTTTCAACCTTTCTTCATAGGGAAAGTGTTCCAGCCCTTTAAACATTCTAGTTGCCCTTTTCTGGACTTTCTCCAATGCTATAATATCCTTTTTGAGGTGCGGCAACCAGAACTGCACACAGTACTCCAAATGAGACCGCACCATCGATTTATACAGGGGCATTATGATACTGGCTGATTTGTTTTCAATTCCCTTCCTAATAATTCCCAGCATGGCGTTGGCCTTTTTTTATTGCAAACGCACACTGTCTTGACATTTTCAGTGAATTATCTACCACGACCCCAAGATCTTTCTCATGGTCAGTCACTGCCAGTTCACACCCCATCAACTTGTCTTTGTAGCTGGGATTCTTGGCCCCAATGTGCATTACTTTGCACTTGGCCACATTGAACTGCATCTGCCACGTTGACGCCCACTCACCCAGCCTCAACAGATCCCTTTGGAGTTCCTCACAATCCTCTCTGGTTCTCACCACCCTGAACAATTTTGTGTCATCCGCAAACTTGGCCACTTCACTGCTCACTCTCAACTCTAAATCATTTATGAACAAGTTAAAGAGCATGGGACCCAGTACCGAGCCCTGCAGCACCCCACTGCTTACCGTCCTCCACTGCGAAGACTGCCCATTTATACTCACCCTCTGCTTCCTATTACTCAGCCAGTTTTTGATCCACAAGAGGACCTGTCCTTTTACTCCATGACTCTCAAGCTTTCTAAAGAGCCTTTGATGAGGAACTTTATCAAAAGCTTTCTGGAAGTCAAGGTAAACAACATCTATCGGGTCTCCTTTGTCCACATGTTTGTTCACCCCCTCAAAGAAATGTAGCAGGTTAGTGAGGCATGATCTTCCCCTACAGAACCCATGCTGAGTCTTCCTCAATAACTCGTGTTCATCAATGTGCCTACTCATTCTGTCCTTGATAATGGTTTCTACCAACTTCCCCGGTATTGAAGTCAGAGTGACTGGCCTGTAATTTCCTGGATCTCCTCTGGAACCCTTTTTAAAGATGGGGGTGACATTTGCTACCTTCCAGTCCTCAGGAACGGAGGCAGATTTCAATGAAAGATTACAGATTTCTAATAGAACTATGACTGACCCAAGGCCATTCCAGCAGCTGCAAGTGGAGGAGTGGGGAATCAAACCAGTTCTCCCAGATAAGAGTCTGCGCACTTAACCACGACACCAAACTGGCTCTCTATTAGAGCTATGACTGACCCAAGGCCATTCCAGCAGGTGCAAGGGGAGGAGTGGGGAATCAAACCCGGTTCTCCCAGATAAGAGTCCGCTCACTTAACCACTACACCCAACTGGCTATGGCTTACCCAAGGCCATTCCAGCAGCTGTAAGTGGAGGAGTGGGGAATCAAACCCCGGTTCTCCCAGATAAGAGTCCACGCACTTCACCACTACACCAAACTGGGTCCGTGACGCCTGCAAACATATTTCCTGTTGTCTGCCCAAGTGTTTTTAGAAAGTAGGCAAAGTCAAGGAGAGCTTTTGCTCAAGAAAAACGTCCCCAGCGCAAACTAATTTATGCAGAAGCCCACATCTTTAAGGCCAGTAGCTCACAAAGTAGAATTTTTGCTCACAAGACTCCACAGCTTACAGCTGGGGTTCCCAACCTTTTATGGCACCGCAGACAGGTTTTGTGGAAGAGAATTTTTTCATGGACCGGGATGGGTGGGGGGAGGGGGCGATGGTTTCAGGATGATACAACTGTGCACTTTATTTTGGTGTGGGGGTTAAGTGTGCGGACTCTTATCTGGGAGAACTGGGTTTGATTCCCCACTCCTCCACTTGCACCTGCTGGAATGGCCTTGGGTCAGCCATCACTCTCGCAGGAGTTGTCCTTGAAAGGGCAGTTGCTGGGAGAGCCCTCCCAGCCCCACCCACCTCTCAGGGTGTCTATTGTGGGGGAGGAAGATAAAGGAGATTGTGAGCCACTGAGATTTTGAGTGGAGGGCAGTATATAAATCCAATGTCATCTTATTCTTATTCCTACACTGTAATATATAATGAAATAATTATACAATTCACAGCCCAGTTGCTAACAAGCCACGGACCGGTACCAGACCATGGACCGGGGGTTGGGGACCCCTGGCTTAGAGAATGAGACCTCTCTCTTCTCACAACCTTTCCGATATGCGAAAGTAGGCGGGCAGCTAAAATCATAGAATCCTAGAGTTGGAAGGGACCACTAGGGTCATCTAGTCCAGCCCCCTGTACAATGCAGGAAACCCACAAACACACACACCCCTAAATTCACAGGATCTTCATTGCTGTCAGATGGCCATCTAGCTTCTGTTTCAAAATCTCCAAGGAAGGAGAGCCCACCACCTTTGGAGAAAGCTTGTTCCACTGAGGAAGTACTCTAATGGTCAGGAATCCTAGAATCAGAGATGGAAGGGACCTCTAGGGTCATCGAGTCCAACCCCCTGCACAATGCAGGGAACTCACAAACGCCTCCCCCTAAATTCACAGGATCGTCATGGCTGTCAGATGCCCACCTAGCCCCCGTTTAAAAACCTCCAAGGAAGGAGAGTCCACCACCTCTCGAGGAAGCCTGTTCCACTGAGGAACTACTCTAATGGTCAGGAATCCTAGAATCCTAGAGTTGGAAGGGACCTCTAGGGTCATCTAGTCCAACCCCCTGCTCAATGCAGGAAACTCACAAACACCTCCCCCTAAATTCACAGGATCCTCATTGCTGTCAGATGGCCATCTAGCCTCAGTTTAAAAACCTCCATGGATGGAGAGCCCACCACCTCCCGAGAAAGCCTGTTCCACTGAGGAACCGCTCTAAACTCACAAACACTTCCCCCTAAATTCACAGGATCCTCATTGCTGTCAGATGGCCATCTAGCCTCAGTTTAAAAACCTCCATGGAAGGAGAGCCCACCACCTCCCGAGAAAGCCTGTTCCACTGAGGAATCTCTCTAACGGTCGTGAAGTTCTTCCTAATCATAGAACCATAGAGTTGGAAGGGACCTCTAGGGTCATCTAGTCCAGCCCCCTGCACAATGCAGGAAACTCACAAACACTTCCCCCTAAATTCACAGGATCTTCAATTCGTGGATCCCTACAAAACAAACGTTTCCTACCAAATCAGACTGCGACAGGTTTCCTTTCACTGCAAAGCCACCCTGCAAATAGCAGCTGCATTCCAAAAACCAGCCCTCCTCCAGATACTGGGCTGCTTTGGAACATGTTTGTTTCACCACCCCGCGTTATCGGAAACCACGCGCTTCCGTTCCTCCTCTCTGCAGAGCACAACGCATCCCCCTTTGGATTTCCACAGCCCTGAAAATATGCCGGGGAGAGGGTGGGCCCCCAGGCAAAAAACGCTCGCTGAGAACCCAGCAGGAAACTTCAACAAGCCTGGAGAGTTTAAAATGCATTTTGGTGAATAAAATGGCTCTCTTTTCCTAGGACAGAGAACAAGCACAAGGCGGGGTGGGGTGGGGGGGGAGAGACCATTTATATTTGATGCTAAAAGTCAGCCAATGGAACGGTTCCTAAGCCTCCCCTTGCTGGAACAATTGGGAGACATCAAACTGGAACAGCCCGATCTCTCTTATCACAAGGACAAAGGAAAGCGGGGATCTAGACCAGGGGTGTCAAACTAATTTGTTATGGGGGCCGGATCAGACACAAAGGAGACTTTGTTGGGCAGTACCATGGTTGTCATAAAATGTAAAGCCAGGTAGTGGAAATATAAACTTCGTAAGCGACACAAACAACGATTTTTGAAAAGCTTAAAATAAAGCATGCTTAAAACATTCACGTTCATTGGTCTTAAAAGGTGCTTTCTTTGTCTCTCACCCGTACGATCCAGGGAACTGGCTCTTTCCTTCCTTCCCTAGGGGACCAGGAGGGGGAGGAGCCTCAGCCAAAAGAAGGGAGGCTTGGCTCAGTAGCTCTGCTGTGCGATTGAGAGAGACTGGCAAAGCAAGCTCTGCCTCCCCCCCCTTCCTCCACAAGGGAGGAGCCACAGCCAAAAGAAGGGAGGCTTGGCTCAGTAGCTCTGCTGTGCGATTGAGAGAGACTGGCAAAGCAAGCTCTGCCTAACCCCCCTTCCTCCACAAGGGAGGAGCCTCAGCCAAAAGAAGGGAGGCTTGGCTCAGTAGCTCTGCTGTGCGACTGAGAGAGACTGGCAAAGCAAGCTCTGCCTCCCCCCCCTTCCTCCACAAGGGAGGAGCCTCAGCCAAAAGAAGGGAGGATTGGCTCAGTAGCTCTGCTGTGCGATTGAGAGAGACTGGCAAAGCAAGTTCTTCCTCCCCCCCCTTCCTCCCCAAGGAAGGAGCCTCAGCCAATGGAGAAAATAGAGACTTTGCTCTGTAGCAAGCAAGCTGTGATGCAGAAGGAAGCAAGAGAGAGGGCAAAGGAGGGCAGACAACAGCCAGTTGCTCGGGAGCCTGACAGGAGCCCTCCGGGGGCCTTATTCAGCCCCTGGGCTGCATGTTTGACACCCCTGATCTAGAGGGCAGAAGCAGGCAACAGCTATTGGGTTAAAGGCTAAAAAAAAATCATTTGCCACAGAAATGACCCAGTATCCATGATCCTCTGCATTTCCCAGTTAAGGAGAAAACGCTGTTCAAACAAATTACAAAGATGACCTGACTCCGATGGTAACAAGAGAAAGAGATTTTACTTAGAAAAATAGAACTCCTTACAAGACATCTTCATGAAGGTACACTGAACAGGATATGGATGGAACTCTCTGTCTGGCGCAGTGATGCTCTGTATCCTTGGTGCTTGGGAGGGGCAACAGTGGGAGGGCTTCTAGTGTCCTGGCCCCACTGGTGGACCTCCTGATGGCACCTGGGTATTTTGGCCACTGTGTGACCCAGAGTGTTGGACTGGATGGGCCATTGGCCTGATCCAACATGGCTTCTCTTCTGTTCTTCTGTCTGGGGCAGGGATGCTCTGTATTCTTGGTGCTTGGGGGGGGGGGGCAACAGTGGGAGGACTTCTAGTGTCCTGGCTCCACTGATGGACCTCCTGATGGCACCCAGGTTTTTTTGGCCACTGTGTGATCCGGAGTGTTGGACTGGATGGGCCACTGGCCTGATCCAACATGGCTTCTCTTATGTTCTTCTGTCTGGGGCAGTGATGCTCTGTATTCTTGGTGCTTGGGGGGGGGCAACAGTGGAGGGCTTCTAGTGTCCTGGCCCCACTGGTGGACCTCCTGATGGCACTTGGGTATTTTGGCCACTGTGTGACCCAGAGTGTTGGACTGGATGGGCCATTGACCTGACCCAACATGGCTTCTCTTATGTTCTAACTTCTTGTGAACAGATTAACTTCCAAAAAGGTTAACTTGCTCCAGCTCCAAACCCAGGTAAGAGGGAGAAAGAAGAGAGGTCCATACAAGATGAAATTCAAAAGACAAGCAAGGGCCAAAAAACTTCTGACAAATGAGAGGGTGGAGTCAACTGCCAAGTGTACCCCAGTGAGAGCATTCTCCTAACTTCTTGAGCGCAGAGTTACAATATTCAACAGTGGTTTAATTTAATTTTATTTTTTTGGGGGGGGGGGGGCGGCAATCTGCAATCGTCTTTGGTGGGAAGCATCTTTTGAGAAGGCAGGTATTTTAGTGTTTTAAATTAATGCTTGAATTATTCTTTATTTAATTCATTTGTACCCCACCTTTCAGTCCCAAAACAAGTGACATCGCTCTTCTGTCCTCCGTTTTATCCTCACAACGACCCTGAGACCCAGCTAAGGTGGACAGTGTGATTGGCCCAAAGCCACCCGGCGAGCTGTCATGGCATGAGTGGACATTCAAATTCAGATTCCCAGATTTTAGTCCGACACCCTTAACCACTACAGCACAGTTGTAAGCCACCTCGAGTCAAGAGGAAAGGGCAGGGCAGATATATATTATTTAACTGGCCAATAAATACAGTAAAAACATTGATCTTTGTGCCTTTTTTCAGATGCTTGTTGGCCAACTGCACAAAAGAGTGTGGAGCAACAAGCATCTGAAAAAAGGCACAAAGATCAATGTTTACAAAGCGGTTGTGATGACAACCCTCATCTACGGCTCCGAATCGTGGGTTTTATACCGTCATCACCTGCGACTCCTCGAGCGCTTTCATCAGCGCTGCCTTCGCACCATCCTCAACATCCACTGGAGTGACTTTGTGACCAACACTGAAGTTCTCAAGCGGGCAGAGGTTACCAGTATCGAGGCACTGCTGCTGAAGACGCAGCTGCGCTGGGCAGGGCATATTTCTAGGATGGAAAACCACCGCCTTCCCAAGATTGCCCTGTATGGCGAACTCTCCACCGGCCATCGAAATAGACGGGCACCAAAGAAGAGGTACAAGGACTCCTTGAAGAAATCCCTTGGTGCCTGTCGCATCAACCATCACCAGTGGTCTGACCTAGCCTCAGATCGCAAAGCATGGAGACACACCATCCACCAGGCTGTCTCTTCCTTTGAGAACGCACGCATAGCTGGTCTTGAGGACAAAAGGAGATTGAGGAAGAATCGCACTGCTACAGCACCAACCCTAAATCAGACTTTTCCCTGCAGCCACTGTGGCCGGACCTGCCTGTCCTGCATTGGTCTTGTCAGCCACCAGCGAGCCTGCAGCAGACGTGGACTATTGCACCCTTCTTAAATCTTCGTTCGCGAAGCCAAGCCGAGAGAGAAATACAGTAAATTCTTGCTCACCAACGAGCAAGGGGTGATCTTCTCCAGACAGGAAAACTCAACAAAAAGGTACCTCTGGCAGGAGAGCCATTTATTACTCACAGAGAGGCAGGCTGGGAAAACTTTTTATGAGCTAATTACTTTGAGGAACTAGGAGTTCTTTGCCATCCCACTGGGAGTGTGCGGCGGGGGAGAGGTGCTTGTGAATTCCCTGCATTGTGCAGGGGGCTGGACTAGATGATCCTGGAGGTCCCTTTCAACCCTATGATACTATTTGCCCTGCAACAGAGGTAAAGGTTTTCAGGTCCCACCAGGCTAACAGTGCGGGGTGGGGGGTGGTCTAACTGCCAGCCCCAGGTTAGATATTTGGGAGTGAGGCCTGGAGAGGACAGAACAAAGCAGGAGTCAAGTTGTACCTTTAAGACCAACCAATTTTTATTTAGAACGTAAGCTTTCGTGTGCTCTCTAAGCACGCTTCATCAGACGAGGCATCCGGCACAGGGAGCAAAGCCCTACAGAGCTGAGCAGAGCCATACAGAGCTGGTAGGCAGTGGCCCAGAATGCAACACGGTACAGATTTAAGAACCAATGACAGCGAAGTGAAATTATCTGGTAGGCAGTGGTTGAGAATGTAAAAGGGTACAATGACAGAATAGTAAAATTAACAAATTGAGCAAACTTTTGATCTGAGTAGCATGAGTGTGCTTAACAGCACACGACAGCTGACGTTCTAAATAACAATTGGTTGGTCTTAAAGGTGCCACTTGACTCCTGCTTTGTTCAACTGCTTCAGACCAACACGGCTGCCCGCTTGGATCTATCTGGAGAGGATAGAGTACACTCTCACAGATTCCCCCTCCCAAAGCTGCCGTTCTCTCCAGGGGAACTGATCTCTGTAGTCTGGAAAGAAGAAAGGTTGAGGGAGCTGGGCCTGTTTAGCCTGGAGAGGAGGCGTCTGAGAGGTGATAGGATCACCACCTTCAAGTACTTGAAGGGCTGTCCTAGAGAGGATGGGGTGGAATTGTTTTCTGTGGCCCCAGAAGGTAGGACCAGAACCAATGGGTTGGAATTACATCAAAAGAGTTTCCAGCTTAACATTAGGAAGAACCTTCCGATCATTAGAGCAGTTGGGGAGGGACGGTGGCTCAGTGGTAGAGCATCTGCTTGGTAAGCAGAAAGTCCCAGGTTCAATCCCCGCCATCTCCAACCAAAAAGGGTTCAGGAAAATAGGTGTGAAAAACCTCAGCTTGAGACCCTGGAGAGCCGCTGCCAGTCTGAGTAGACAATACTGACTTTGATGGACCCAGGGTCTGATTCAGTATAAGGCAGCTTCGTTCCTCAGTGGAACAGGCTTCCTCGGGAGGTGGTGGGCTCTCCTTCCTTGGAGGTTTTTAAACAGAGGCTAGATGACCAGCTGACAGCAATGAGGATCCTATGAATTTAGGGGGAGGTGCTTGTGAGTTTCCTGCATTGTGCAGGGGGTTGGACTAGATGACCCTGGAGATCCCTATGACTGTATGTGTCTCTTACATTAAGCAAAACTGGCCACCCCTGTGCTACACAATTCAAAGGCTGAAGGCCATGAACAATGTCTGGGTGGGACACTTCCAGGTCTCCAGCCATTTCCATACAGCATGGAGCCAGCATCCATCTTGGAGTCCCTTTAAACGCTTGGAGACCCAAACGTGGCCTTCAGGCCCAAAAGTTTGCAGATCTTTACTCCACATTAGAGTTGAAGGGAGTTTCATGCCCATGGAATGGCAAGCAAAGGAGTTTCAAAGGTGGTAGGATTCTTTGGCTCAGCACAGAGGTTATGACAGCTTTGAAAATGAGCAGTCATATTTTTTGAAACCTTTTGGCGCCGGTCAGTTTAGTGGTATAAACAATGAAGCAAGGGGGGATTAATTGGGAAGAGCAAGAACCAAGCGAGGCGGCAGGGCAGGAAGAGGACTTTGTAAACACTTTTTTGCAAGAGCCTGGAAAAGAGTTCATTTATTGCTGGAGACCTTCCACTCGCAGCCCCGCTCTTCCTTTGTTTCTTTCGAGGCCCTTCAACTTTTCCACTCGCAGCTATTTGGTGAACGATATCGCCGTAGAAGCGGTACCATGGTCGGATCACCTAGCCCTTAAGGCCCGTATGGGGATGCTACCCCAACCCTGTATGGGCGGAGAGCCTATTTTGGCTCGCCCTCGGGGCCTGATGGACCCGGAACGGTTCCAAACGGCCCTGAGGGATCCTTGGCCCACTGGCAATTCCCTCGATGACCTGGTGGAGATCTGGCAGGACCAGCTATCCAGGGCTATCGACGAAATTGCACCCCGGCGTCCTCTACGCCCTCGCACGAAGCTGGCCCCATGGTACACCCTGGGGTTGCGCCGGCTGAAACAAGGGCTTAGACGACTAGAGAGGCAGTGGAGGCATACTCGGGACGAAGCAACGAGAACATCCTATAGAACGTTTATGAAGTCTTATGAGATGGCAGTCAAGGCTGCAAAGAAAGAATACTTTGCTACCAAGATTGCATCTGCAAACTCGCGCCCAGCACAATTATTTAGAATAATTGGGGATCTTATAACGTTGCCTCAAGGCAAACCAAATGTTAGAGAATTGGAAATAGGCTGTGAGGCATTTGCGAGATATTTTGCAGATAAAATCTCGTTGCTCCGCCAAGACCTGCCTACCACCTTGGATACAGTGAGTGAAATTGAGGCTCCGTGCCTGTCTTCAGGTTTAGTGCTGGACCACTTCGACCCGCTCAGCCTGGAGGAAGTCGACAGAATCCTCTCCGCTGCTCGCCCGACAACATGCGATCTGGACCCCTGCCCCTCTTGGCTGATTAAATCCTGCCAGGGGGAGCTTAGATGTCCTTTACGGGACATCATAAATAGGTCCCTCTTAGAGGGGCAATTTCCAACACCCCTAAAAGAGGCCTTGGTCCGCCCTCTCTTGAAAAAAGCTACAGCAGACCCGGCCGAATTGGCGAACTATCGACCGGTGTCTAATTTACCGTTTTTAGGTAAAATTATTGAGAGGGCTGTGGCGCAGCAGCTTCAGAGGTTTCTGGATGACGCTTCTGTCCTGGACCCATGTCAGTCAGGCTTCCGGCCGGGCCATGGGACGGAGACGGTGCTGGTCGCCTTAGTGGATGACCTCCAACGGCAACTGGATCGAGGCGGCGTTGCAGTGCTGATGCTGTTAGATCTGTCGGCTGCATTTGATACAGTCGACCATCGGCTACTGACGCGCCGCCTCGCCGACATTGGGGTTGAGGGGTCGGCCCTGCAATGGCTTTCCTCCTTTCTCCTAGGTCGGGGACAGAGGGTGGCTATTGGGGGAGAACGATCCCGGAGGCGCACACTGGATTGTGGGGTGCCTCAGGGAGCAGTTCTCTCCCCGATGTTGTTCAACATCTATATGCGCCCCCTCGCCCAGATTGCCCGGCGGTTTGGGCTGGGTTGCCATCAATATGCAGACGACACCCAGCTCTATCTGCTAATGGACGGCTGGCCCAACTCCGCACCAGGGAATCTCGACCGGGCTTTACAGGCTGTCGCGACATGGCTCAGGCTGAGCGGGCTGAAGCTGAACCCAGCGAAGACAGAGGTCCTGTGCGTGGGCCGCGGCGCCCTGGGAAGGGAAATAGCTCTCCCGGCCTTCGACGGTGCGCTATTGAAAGCAGCGCGCCAGGTAAAGAGCCTAGGTGTTTTACTGGAGCCTTCACTATCAATGGAGGCCCAGATAGCAGCCACTGCCAAGTCAGCATTCTTCCATCTGAAGCGGGCAAGGCAGTTGGCCCCTTTCCTCGAGCGCCGGGACCTCGCAACGGTGATCCACGCAACGGTCACCTCAAGATTAGACTACTGTAATGCCCTCTACTTGGGGCTACCTCTGTGCCGGACTCGGAAGCTGCAGCTAGTGCAGAACGCGGCGGCCAGGCTGTTGTTGGGACTTCCAAAACGGGAGCATATACAGCCGGGGCTACGTGAACTGCACTGGCTGCCAATTATATACCGAGTCCAGTACAAAGTGTTGGTCGTTACCTTTAAAGCCTTATATGGCCGAGGACCCACCTACCTGAGGGACCGTCTTTCCCCATACGAACCCCAGAGAGCACTGAGGTCAGTCGGGAAAAATCTGATGACCATCCCCGGGCCGAAGGAGATTAAACATCAGAGCACCAGAGTACGGGCATTCTCGAGTGCGGCTCCTACTCTGTGGAACCGACTCCCCGAGGAGGTGCGGGCCCTGCGGAACCTTGAGCAGTTCCGCAGGGCCTGCAAGACCGTCCTTTTTAAACTGGCACATCCGGACTGTTAGGAAGATCAAGAATTAAGGAGCCGCCAATGCGGTCTGAAGATTCACACCGCAGAATAATTATATCATTGAACTGGTTTTTAATGTTAGTAGTTTTATTGTTGATGTTTTATATTGTTGGATTTAAATGTTTTTATAATATCACTGTATGTTTTGTAATATGCTGTTAGCCGCCCTGAGCCCGCTAAGGTGGGGAGGGCGGGATAGAAATAAAAAATTTATTTTTATTATTATTTATTATTTCCCTCACCTTGTAATCATTCTTTATAGTTGTACAAGAGGGAAAACTTTTTCCAAGAAAGTCAGGATCGGTCGCCTTACGATGGGGTGCGTACATCGTCAAGGTGTCCATGTTGTTTTCCATCTCCCCCACCCCACGTGAAGAAGAAGATGATGATGATATTGGATGTATATCCCACCCTCCACTCCGAAGAGTCTCAGAGCGGCTCACAATCTCCTTTACTTTCCTCCCCCACAACAGACACCCTGTGAGGTAGATGAAGATATTGGATTTATATCCTGCCCTCCACGCTGAAGAGTCTCAGAGCGGCTCACAATCTCCTTTACCTTCCTCCCCTACAACAGACACCCTGTAAGGAAGATGAAGATATTGGATTTATATCCCGCCCTCCACTCCAAAGAGTCTCAGAGCAGCTCACAATCTCCTTTACCTTCCTCCCCCACAACGGACATCCTGTGAGGTAGATGAAGATATTGGATTTATATCCCGCCCTCCATTCCAAAGAGTCTCAGAGCGGCTCACAATCTCCTTTCCCTTCCTCCCCCACAACAGACACCCTGTGAGGTAGATGAAGATATTGGATTTATATCCTGCCCTCCACTCCGAAGAGTCTCAGAGGGGCTCACAATCTCCTTTACCTTCCTCCCCCACAACAGACACCCTGTGAGGTAGATGAAGATATTGGATTTATATCCCGCCCTCCACTCCGAAGAGTCTCAGAGGGGCTCACAATCTCCTTACCCTTCCTCCCCCACAACAGACACCCTGTGAGGTAGAAGAAGATATTGGATTTATATCCCGCCCTCCACTCCGAAGAGTCTCAGAGGGGCTCACAATCTCCTTTCCCTTCCTCCCCCACAACAGACACCCTGTGAGGTAGATGAAGATATTGGATTTATATCCCGCCCTCCACTCCGAAGAGTCTCAGAGCGGCTCACAATCTCCTTTCCCTTCCCCCCTGCCACAACAGACACCCTGTGAGGTAGATGAAGATATTGGATTTCTATCCCGCCCTCCACTCCAAAGAGTCTCAGAGTGGCTCACAATCTCCTTTCCCTTCCTCCCCCACAACAGACACCCTGTGAGGTAGATGAAGATATTGGATTTATATCCCGCCCTCCACTCCGAAGAGTCTCAGAGCGGCTCACAATCTCCTTTTCCTTGCTCCCCCACAACAGACACCCTGTGAGGTAGATGAAGATATTGGATTTATATCCCGCCCTCCACTCCGAAGAGTCTCAAAGCGGCTCACAATCTCCTTTACCTTCCTCCCCCACAACAGACACCCTGTGAGGTAGATGAAGATATTGGATTTATATCCCGCCCTCCACTCCGAAGAGTCTCAGAGCGGCTCACAATCTCCTTTACCTTCCTCCCCCACAACAGACACCCTGTGAGGTAGATGAAGATATTGGATTTATATCCCACCCTCCACTCCGAAGAGTCTCAGAGCGGCTCATAATCAGGCCCATGAGCAACTCACTGTTGTCTGCTTCCTTCTCTCTCTCGCTCGCTTCCTTCTGCATCACAGCTTGCTTTGCCAGGCTCTCTCAATTGCACAGCAGAGCTACGGAGCCAAGCCTCTCTTCCTTCTATTGGCTGAGGCTCAACAAGCCAGTGAGATGGATTGGGCCAAGTGTGTGTGTTTGTCCTGTGTCCTTTATAAAGATTATATCTCCGCTACCTGGCATTACATTTTATGACACACACGGCCCGGCCCAACGAGGTCACACTGATGTCAGATCTGGCCCTCATAACAAATGAGTTTGACGGCCCTGCTCTATCATGTCGCCCCTCAATCATTGTTTCTCCAAGCTAAAAAGCCCTAACCTCTTAAACTTTTCTAATAGGCAAGGTGCTCTGTCCCCAGAATCACTTAAGTTCCCCTTTTTGGCACCTTCCCCAATGCTACAATATCTTTTTTGAGGCGTGGTGACCAGAGCTGTACACAGTGATAAATCACCAACCAGGCTGCCTTCATGGTGGCCTTTTATGGTCAATAACTTCAGAAGGCAGCCATGCTGATCTGCAGGAGAACAGCTAGATTCAAGTCCAGGAGCACTTGAGAGACCAGCAAGACATTTTTGGGGGGTGGGGGGAGTTAAGCTGCAGTGCCAGGGGGCACGTTTTGAAATGGACTCGAGCCTTTCAGGATCCCTCCCTTCTGCTGCAGTCCCAGGGTGGGGCCACCAGCTGCAGGGGATAAGTCCCTGATGCTAATGAAGAAGAAGAAGATATTGGATTTATATCCCGCCCTCCACTCCGAAGAGTCTCAGAGCGGCTCACAATCTCCTTTCCCTTCCTCCCCCACAACAGACATCCTGTGAGGTAGATGAAGATATTGGATTTATATCCCGCCCTCCACTCCAAAGAGTCTCAGAGTGGCACACAGTCTCCTTTACCTTCCTCCCCCACAACAGACACCCTGTGAGGTAGATGAAGATATTGGATTTATATCCCGCCCTCCACTCCGAAGAGTCTCAGAGCGGCTCACAATCTCCTTTACCTTCCTCCCCCACAACAGACACCCTGTGAGGTAGATGAAGATATTGGATTTATATCCCGCCCTCCACTCCAAAGAGTCTCAGAGTGGCACACAGTCTCCTTTACCTTCCTCCCCCACAACAGACACCCTGTGAGGTAGATGAAGATATTGGATTTATATCCCGCCCTCCACTCCGAAGAGTCTCAGAGCAGCTCACAATCTCCTTTGCCTTCCTCCCCCACAACAGACACCCTGTGAGGTAGATGAAGATATTGGATTTATATCCCGCCCTCCACTCCGAAGAGTCTCAGAGCGGCTCACAATCTCCTTTATCTTCCTCCCCCACAACAGACACCCTGTGAGGTAGATGAAGATATTGGATTTATATCCCGCCCTCCAGTCCAAAGAGTCTCAGAGGGGCTCACAATCTCCTTTATCTTCCTCCCCCACAACAGACACCCTGTGAGGTAGATGAAGATATTGGATTTATATCCCGCCCTCCACTCCAAAGAGTCTCAGAGGGGCTCACAATCTCCTTTATCTTCCTCCCCCACAACAGACACCCTGTGAGGTAGATGAAGATATTGGATTTATATCCCGCCCTCCACTCCGAAGAGTCTCAGAGCAGCTCACAATCTCCTTTGCCTTCCTCCCCCACAACAGACACCCTGTGAGGTAGATGAAGATATTGGATTTATATCCCACCCTCCACTCCGAAGAGTCTCAGAGCAGCTCACAATCTCCTTTACCTTCCTCCCCACCACAACAGACATCTTGAGAGGTGGGTGGGGCTGAGAGGGCTGTCACAGCAGCTGCCCTTTCAAGGACAACCTCTGCCAGGGCTATGGCTGACCCAAGGCCATGCTAGCAGGTGCAAGTGGAGGAGTGGGGAATCGAACCCGGTTCTCCCAGATAAGAGTCTGCTCGCTTAACTACTACACCAGACTGGCTCTCCATGAAAGGCTGGTGGTTAGAAAAGGAGAGTCTTTTTCTCCTAACAGAAGCTCTTGTCTATTTGTTGGTTTAAGTATGGCATGGGTGCTATTCTATTAACCGGTTCTACAAGGGCTCGCCATTTTGAGGTACTATTAAGACCATTCTGTCTGGCAATATCTGATATTCTCTGTTTCACCAGCTCTCTGGCTTTATCGCATGTAAGAGAGCTAAGATATTGTTTTGTAAGGCCAAAATAGGGACCTTTTTCCTTTAGGACCCTAAGCCGGGGTGGCCAACGGTAGCTCTCCAGATTTTTTTTTTTGCCTACAACTCCCATCAGCCTCAGCCATCGGCCATGCTGGCTGGGGCTGATGGGAGTTGTAGGCAAAAAACATCTGGAGAGCTACCGTTGGCCACCCCTGCCGTAAGCCATGGTGGAGAATTTTTACCCTCAAGAGGTGGGGACACCCTCCCTTCTGCCGTCTTGGAGGGGAGATATAACAAAATCCCTTTTGAAGATCGTCTGCGCCCCTGCTGTAACGAAGGGACTGAATCTTTAGTGCACGTCCTGTGCGACTGTAAGGTGTGCAGCATTCGCCGTGAAATCCTTCCTTTTCCTGCAATCTTGCCTACCGCTCTTAATTAAAAAAAATGCAACAGCTGAAGGATCTTTTGAATGACAGGAACCCGAGGGCGATACTCAAATGAGCTAAATTTCACCGACTTGCCACCGGAACTAGAAAGTCGCTCATAGCTCTGAAGGGAAATAGCTAGGAATGGTCTTTCTCTTAGTTTGTAGTTTTTAAAACATTTAATCCCATTATTAACTGTATGTGTGTATGCATGTTTTATAATTGATTGTAGCAATTTTACCTTTGTCCTCTCAGCATAATTTATATGGTTACAGTCACTGGCACTGGTTTTATCTGTATTGCTTTTGCTGGCTTTTGCTAAAAATAAACTTGCGTGCCTATTTGTTGAGCCAAGAGCCAGCAGCGACCTGAGCGTCAGTTTCGATCTCTTTGGGCCAAGAGAGGCTAGACTGAAGACAACCAGGGAGCAAGCCTTTTCAGCAATGGCCCCTCGATGGTGGAACCAACTTCCAGAGATGGTGCGAGCCCTGCGGGACCTGAACCAATTCCGCAGGGCTTGCAAAACCTTTCTCTTTCAGCTTGCTTTTAAGTTAGAACCTGGCTAAACCGACCTGTAGCCATCTAGCCATCTTATGCATGATTGTGATCTATAGCACCTTATAGTACCTGTTTTATCTATTTTAATTAACTTATGTAGTTGAATTGTATTTTTAAAACTCCTGTTTACATTGTATTTTATCCAAATCATGGTATTCCATGTCTGTGAGCCGCCCTGAGCCTGCCTTTGGCGGGGGAGGGCGGGATAAAAAAATAAATTTACTTACTTACTTACAGAGGGTGGCTGACCATTCCGGGAGGGAGTTCCTGAAGGACTTCGATTGTTGGACCTTTTGCCATTAACCCAAGGGTGAGGCAATAGCGAGCTTAGTTCTGCTGTTTTCTTTGCACTGTGGTTGGGGTATACCTGCCTTGTTAAATAAAATTCCCTTTCAACATCTGTTAACCGGTCAGTGGCTTGCCTAACGGTCCTACCTTAAGAGAAGGCAACGACCATAACCAGCTTTGGGGTAGCTGGGAATTGCTGAGCCCTTAAGAGGGAAAATCCAGGGTGGACTGACTGGGCCCTACACATAAACCAGTCTGGTGGCAGCAATAAGATAAACGTGCCCTGGCAACAAGCCTTAAGCTGGCCTCCTTCCAGGGAGTGGGGAGGTAGTTTAGGGAACCCCTGGGCACTACATAAGCTTTTGAGAGTCTGAATTTTGACCACTGAAAGCTTATGCCCTGAAAATTTTTTCGGCCTCTAAGGTGCTACTGGACACGAATCTAGACCTTTGATGGTCTGGTGCCTCTCCCTATATTCCATGGATGATCTGCACATGCTGCCAGTAGAATCGTAGAGTTGGAAAAGACCCCCCCCCACCGCCACAGATCATCTAGTCCAACCCCCTGCACAATGCAGGAAACTCACAAATACCTCCCCCTAAATTCACAGGATCTTCAATGCTGTCAGATGGCCATCTAGCCTCTGATTCAAAACCTCCAAGGAAGGAGAGCCCACCACCTCCCGAGGAGGAAGTCTGTTCCACTGAGGAACCACTCTAATGGTCAGGAATCATAGAATCCTAGAGTTGGAAGGGACCTCTAGGGTCATCTAGTCCAACCCCCTGCACAATGCAGGAAACTCACAAATACCTCCCCCTAAATTCACAGGATCTTCAATGCTGTCAGATGGCCGTCTAGCCTCTGATTCAAAACCTCCAAGGAAGGAGAGCCCACCACCTCCCGAGGAGGAAGTCTGTTCCACTGAGGAACCACTCTAATGGTCAGGAATCATAGAATCCTAGAGTTGGAAGGGACCTCTAGGGTCATCTAGTCTAACCCCCTGCACAATGCAGGAAACTCACAAACACCTTCCACTAAATTCACAGGATATCCATTGCTGTCAGATGGCCATCTAGCCTCTGATTCAAAACCTCCAAGGAAGGAGAGCCCACCACCTCCCGAGGAAGCCTGTTCCACTGAGGAACCGCTCTAACCGTCAGGAAGTTCTTCCTAATGTTGAGCCGGAAACTCTTTTGATTTAATTTCAACCCACTGGTTCTGGTCCTACCTTCTGGGGCCACAGAAAACAATTCCACACCATCCTCTATACGACAGCCTTTCAAGTCCTTGAAGATGGTGATCCTATCAACTCTCAGCCGCCTCCTCTCCAGGCTAAACATGCCCAGCTCCTTCAACCTCTCCTCATAGGACTTGGTCTCCAGACCCCTCACCATCTTCATCGCCCTCCTCTGGACCCGTTCCAGCTTGTCTATATCCTTCTTAAAATGTGGTGCCCAAAACTAAACAAAATACTCCAGGTGAGGTCTTACCAGAGCAAAGCGATACCATCACTTCAAGTGATCTGGACACTATACGTCTGTTAATACAATCCGAAATTGCATTTGCCTTTCTAGCCACCGCATCACACCATTGACTGATGTTTAGCGTATGGACCACAAAGACCCCTAAGATCCTTTCCGCACACACTACTGCCCAGACAAGGCTCCCCCATCCTTTCGCACTGTACTTGGCTACGAAAGAGTTACTCAGTTGGTTTCCCAACCCAAGTTTTTAGTTTTTTGCTTGCTTCTAAGCTTATCAGCTGAAAGATAACAGTGGAGACTGGCTCCCTTTACTCCCTTCTCTGAACGAACCTCTCCAAGGATCTTCCAGTTATGAAAGTGCAAAACAAAATGTCTGTGAAGCTGTTTAATACTTTTTTTTAATGGGGGAGTGGGGAGATCAAGATTCCTGGCATGGCTAACCAAACCTGTATGACTGGAGCTGGTTGAAGGCTCTCCATCTTTTCTAACAAGCCCCTTTTTGTTTAATTTATGAAGAGCGGGTAGAAAAAAGGGGGTGGGGGGAAACTAGGTTAATTATCAGTCCCAGAAATGCACAGTTAGCTCTCTCTTGCGCCCAAGTGGGAATGCTTAATTAGCATGCGCAAAGCATGTGATTTATATCTGCAAACGGCTCTGTGGTTGAAATTAGCCAGTTATATACGTGTGTGCATCATTTTATATAAATAGCCGCTGCTTCATCGTTGTTGTTAGGAATAACTGAGTAACCTGTGTGTGTGCTGCTGTGTTAAGCCATCAGGACAGGCCTCTTGGCCCTGAAGAGCTTAGATCTGGTGCAGTGTTGCGGTTAGAGTGCAGGACCACTGGGTTCAAATCTTGCGGAATCCTGCCAGGTGACCTTGGGGCTATCACAATCTCTTGGTCTAACCTACTTTCACAAACTGGAGATTTTGTGGGTTAAGGGGGAGAAGAAATGATCTGAAGAGATGCTTTCCATCCCTGATCAGGGAGAAAAGAGCCTGAAGTTCCACATGTTTTAAATAAATAGTCTGAAGTTCCACTTGCTTTCTGCACAAGGCACCGCTGTTATTACTGTTATTACTACCGTTATGGCTAGATATGGGCAAGATCATATATACATACATAACTAGAGGTTTACAAGATTATGCATGGGATAGAGAAAGCAGAGAAAGAAGTCCTTTTCTCCCTTTCTCACAATACAAGAACTCCTGGGCACGCAATTAAAATTGCTGAGCAGTCAGGTTAGAACTGATAAAAGGAGATACTTCTTCACCCAAAGGGTGATTAACACAACGAATTCACTGCCACAGGAGGTTGTGGCCGCTACAAGGATAGACGGCTTCAAGATGGGGTTGGATAGGCAGATGATTCAAGAAGAGATTTCTAAGATCTTGGGTTACGAATTTAACAAAGTTGCAGAGACTTTTCTGTTGGGATTACAAATGGAAACATTTCCAAAGGAAGATAGGACTTTAATCTGGTACTTGCTCTCAGCTGCTAGGACACTGTATGCGCAGTTGTGGAAGCAAGAAAAAATACCAGAGAAATGGGATTGGATTGTAAAAGTTATGACATGGAGTGAAATGGACAAGTTAACAAGAACCTTAAGAGACTATGATTTAGAAGTATTTAAGATGGAGTGGAAGAAGTTCAGAAGATACGTAGAAAAATAGCGGAAAATAAAAGGACATTGGACAATTTTTGATAACGACAAAGTATAAGAGGGAGGAGGATATTAATTTTGGTTCTTATTAATTAAGGATACCTTTAATGATAATGTTTTAAGTATAGTACACCGGCGGGGGTCAAGTAACGGGGGGAAGGGTAGGTAGAAAGTAATATATGGGATAGAGGAAAAAAATAGTTATTAATGATGTAAGAAATTGAATATATTACCATATGTTACTAATAAAAATTGTTTGAAACTCAAGATGGGGTTGGATAAACATATGGAACAGAGGTCTATCAGTGGCTATTAGCCACAGGGTATGGATGGAACTCTCTCCGGGGCAGTGATGCTCTGTATTCTTGGTGCTTGGTGGGGCACAGTGGGAGGCCTTCTAATGTCCTGGCCCCACTGATGGACTTCCTGATGGCACCTGTGGTTTTTTGGCCACTGTGTGACACAAAGTGTTGGACTGGATGGGCCACTGGCCTGATCCAACAGTGCTTTTCTTATGTTCTTATGTGACACAGAGTGTTGAACTGGAGGGGCCACTGGCCTGATCCAACAGGGCTTCTCTTATGTTCTTATGTGACACAGAGTGTTGAACTGGAGGGGCCACTGGCCTGATCCAACAGGGCTTCTCATGTTCTTATGTGACACAGAGTGTTGGACTGGATGGGCCACTGGCCTGATCCAACAGTGCTTCTCTTATGTTCTTATGTGACACAGAGTGTTGAACTGGAGGGGCCACTGGCCTGATCCAACAGGGCTTCTCTTATGTTCTTATGTGACACAGAGTGTTGAACTGGAGGGGCCACTGGCCTGATCCAACAGGGCTTCTCTTATGTTCTTATGTGACACAGAGTGTTGAACTGGAGGGGCCACTGGCCTGATCCAACAGGGCTTCTCTTATGTTCTTATGTGACACAGAGTGTTGAACTGGAGGGGCCACTGGCCTGATCCAACAGGGCTTCTCTTATGTTCTTATGTGACACAGAGTGTTGGACTGGATGGGCCACTGGCCTGATCCAACAGGCTTCTCTTATGTTCTTATGCGACACAGAGTGTTGGACTGGATGGGCCATCGGCCTGATCCAACATGGCTTCTCTTATGTTCTTATGTGACACAGAGTGTTGGACTGGATGGGCCACTGGCCTGATCCAACATGGCTTCTCTTATGTGACACAGAGTGTTGGACTGGATAAGCCACCTGCCTGATCCAACATGGCTTCTCTTATGTTCTTATGTGACTCAGAGTGTTGGAATGGATGGGCCACTGGCCTGATCCAACATGGCTTCTCTTATGTTCTTATGTGACACAGAGTGTTGGACTGGATGGGCCACTGGCCTGATCCAACATGGCTTCTCTTATGTTCTTATGTGACTCAGAGTGTTGAACTGGATGGGCTACTGGCCTGATCCAACATGGCTTCTCTTAAGTTCTTAGGTAGATGTAGCTCGTCTTCTCCCATTTTCTTCCTCAGGACCCAGTCTTCAGCTTCCCCCCAACATGATATTTGGGCTCATAGGGTATAGTTTTTGGCTTTCTAAATGAATCATTAGGGCTGCCCATGGTTTGGGAAGCAGCTGCTTCCTAAATAGAACTCTGAGAAGGCTTACCATCCTGAAAACACTGAACTTCACCTTAAAAAGACCCAACTAACCTTCTTGACTAGAGGGTGCCAAGTCACTCACATTTCCGAAGAAAATGTAGAAAAGAGCCAGCGTGCAGTAGCATCTTGAAGACTAACAAAATTTGTGGCAGCAGAGGAGCTTTTGTGAGTCACTACAAAAGTCCGTATAGTCAGAACAATGGTATTCCCAGCAATAATGTATGGCTGTGAGAGCTGGACCATAAGGAAGGCTGAGCGCAGAAGAATAGATGCTTTCGAGCTGTGGTGCTGGAGAAGAATCTTGAGAGTCCCTTGGACTGCAAGAAGATCCAATCAGTCAGTCCTGAGGGAAATCAACCCAGACTCTTCCCTGGAAGGTCAGATGCTGAAGCTGAAGCTCCAATACTTTGGCCACCCAAGGAGAAGGGAGCACTCCCTGGAGAAGACCCTGATGCCGGGAAAGACAGAAGGCCAAAGAAGAAGGGGACGGCAAAAGAGGAGATGGCTGGACAGCGTGACTGATGTAACAAACACGAATTTCAGCAGACTTCGGAGGATGGTGGAAGACAGGAGGGCCTGGCGTGACTTTGTCCATGGGGTCGCAAAGAGTCGGACTCGACTGTGCGACTGGACAACCACAAAACTCACTTCTTACAAGCATAAGAATGTAAGAGAAGCCATGTTGGATCAGGTCAATGGCCCATCCAGCCAAACACTCTAGTCACACAGGGCCCAAAAAACAGGTTCTACAGATAGTTGCTTTACTGCTCATATCTTCAGATGAAAGAGGTAAGACAGCTAAGCAATGCTCTGTTGGGGCAAAAAACAGAATGGAGAAGGGAAAGAAAAGGAAATCTGAATTGTGGTCTTTGGGATTGACAGGGAAAGAAAATGACTGCCTAACAGAAACAGGGAGAAGAGCTTTGATGTACACAGTGCAACGCAAAAGCAAAGCGAGTGAGTTCTGCTGGCCGTTTTGCTTCTCAAAAGCAAAGACACCTGGGGAAAGCTGCAATTGCCTTACGTATCTGCGGGAACAAAGCCACCGCTGAGAACAGAAGTTCTTACTAGGGGCGGAAGCTGTGCAGCATAGCAGCAAGTATGGTTCAGTAATCAGAGTGTTAGACTAGACCAGGAGACACCCTGATTTGCATCTCTGCTCATGAACTTCACTGGGTGACCATGTTTGGGAAGGGGGTTTTTTTTAATAGTTTTATAACGTAATTTTATCACGTATGTTTTTAATCGCTAGCCACCTTCACAGCCCTTATAAGGACAGACAGAGAGGACAGAGGACATGTTGGCATCAGAGGATAGGACTAAGCAATCATGGGTTTAAGTTACTGGTAGAAAGATGCCGGTTGGATACTTGGGGGGGGCGGGGTGTTTACATAAAGCAGGGGTGGCCAACGGTAGCTCTCCAGATCTTTTTTGCCTACAACTCCCACCAGCCCCAGCCACTGGCCATGCTGGCTGGGGCTGATGGGAGTTGTAGGCAAAAAAAAAAAATCATCTGGAGAGCTACCGTTGGCCACTCCTGCCATAAAGAGTAGTTCACGCAACAAAAAAAGGCAAGCTAGTGAGCAATTTACAAAGAAGTATATAGAAATCAGTCCAAATGTCCTAAACCTGTATATTCAAGTCCCGAAGTAGTGTGGTGACAAGCCAATCGATTAAATGCTTGTTTCTTTCCAGTCTTCATCAGACCTGGGACCAATATTGATTCAATTATATAGATTCTTTACACAATTTTCAAAAAAAGAGGGACGCAGAGCGTCTCCAGCAGCAATTTCACATCAGTTGCAACTCAGTATGTGGCTTCTTTTGTTGTGTAATTCATTATAGTGACCTCTCTCAGATTGTATTCTATAAAGAGTAGTTCAGCAATGGGATTGGTTGTCTTGGAAGGTCACGTGGTGAGTGCCTAATCACTGGCACTCCTTAACAAACAGCTGGATGAACAACTGTCAGGGATTCTTTAAGCCAGGGGGGGCCAAACTGCGGCTCAGGTGCCACATGTGGCTCTTTCAAACAGATTGTGTGGATCTCGAAGTCCCCATCATCCCATCAGCAGACTTGTAGAAGGCATTTCAAGTCTCTTTAAAGGAGTGGTCCCCAACCTTTTTGGCACCAGGGACCGGTTCTGGGGAATTTTTCCACAGATCGGTGGGGTGGGGGAGGGTTGCGATGGTTTTGAGATGATACAATTGTGCACTTTATTTTGGCGTGGTGGTTACATGTGCAGACTCTTATCTGGGAGAACTGGGTTTGATTCCCCGCTCCTCCCCTTGCAGCTGCTGGAATGGCCTTGGGTCAGCCATAGCTCTAATAGAGAGCCAGTTGGGTGTAGTGGTTAAGTGCGCGGACTCTTATCTGGGAGAACCAGGTTTGATTCCCCGCTCCTCCCCTTGCAGCTGCTGGAATGGCCTTGGGTCAGCCACAGCTCTCGCAGAGCTGTCCTTGAAAGGGCAGCTTCTGAGAGAGCTCTCTCAACCCCACCCACCTCACAGGGTGTCTGTTGTGGGGGAGGAAGGTAAAGGAGATTGTGAGCTGCTCTGAGACTCTTCAGAATGGAGGGCAGGATATGAATCCAATGTCTTATTATTATTATTATTATTACATTGTAATATATAATGAAATAATTATACAACTCACGGCCCAGTTGCTAAGACCACGGACCGGTACCGATCCACGGACCGGGGGTTGGAGACCCCTGCTTTAAAGCACTTATCCAAGTCAAGTCAGTAGGCAGCTTGGAGAATACATTTAAAGTTGCTTTCTTTCCACCTCTCCCTCTCCCCCATCTATTAGCCTTCTTTTTGGATTTATATCCCGCCCTCCACTCCGAAGAGTCTCAGAGCGGCTCACAATCTCCTTTACCTTCCTCCCCCACAACAGACACCCTGTGAGGTGGGTGGGGCTAGAGAGGGCTCTCATAGCAGCTGCCCTTTCATGGACAGCCTCTGCCAGAGTTATGGCTGACCCAAGGCCATTCCAGCAGCTGCAAGGGGAGGAGTGGGGAATCAAACCCGGTTCTCCCAGATAAGAGTCCGCACACTTAACCAAAACACCAAACGGACTCTTTTGTACTCTGTACTCTTTCGTACAGAGGTGCAATAGACCAGACACTGGGGAATCAAGTACGGGGCCAATTTTTTAACACCTCACAAAGACCCATGGAAGATGTGCACGATTCCCATCAATGTAAGTGGGGCTGTGCCCCATACCAGGCTTCCATTGCACCTTCCAGCTTTTTCAGTGGCTAAAAGGTCACCCAAAACATTATCTAGACTCTCCAATGGGAATGCGATAGAGCAACAAGCCCTTGTCTGAAGCCATCCGCTCCTCGAGCTGCCAGAAAACTTTATTAGCCGGACTATTAATAAACCATGAGCGGAGAGGAAGGCGGCTTATCTCGCCAGACAGATCGCTTTATTCTTGACATGGATAATTCATCGCCGCGCAGCGACTTGAGGGCATTGGCAGGGAAGAGAGTCAGCAAACCTTCTGCTATCATCTTCTCTTTTTAATTAAAAAAAAAAAAGAAGAAGCTTTTGCAGATGAAAGCATCGGCCTTGGAGAGCAGAGCTGAAGCAGATGAGGGAGGAAACCAGGGCAGCGCAAATCCTAAACCAAAGATTCCGAAATAATGCCAATCAGTTCCATAGCACCGCTAACGCCTTGCCTAAGGCCTGCCAATTTTTTTTTTAAAGCGGGTGGGGCCAGGTGCAGTTTCAGGCCAGCGAGGCTTCTCATTGGCTGTGCAGAATTTTTAAAGAATGCTGCTTCCGCAGCAGCCGCCACCACACAAGGAACTTCACTGCGACTGAAGGTCAGTGGCAGAAATGTTGTTCCCTGGAGAGCCAGTTTGGGGTAGTGGTTAAGTGTGCGGACTCTTATCTGGGAGAACCGGGTTTGATTCCCCACTCCTCCACTTGCAGCTGTTGGAATGGCCTTGGGTCAGCCATAACTCTAATAGAGAGCCAGTTTGGTATAGTGGTTAAGTGTGCAGACTCTTATCTGGGAGAACCGGGTCTGATTCCCCACTCCTCCACTTGCACCTGCTGGAATGGCCTTGGGTCAGCCATAGCTCTAATAGAGACCCAGTTGGGTGTAGTGGTTAAGTGTTCAGACTCTTATCTGGGAGAACCAGGTTTGATTCCCCACTCCTCCACTTGCACCTGCTGGAATGGCCTGGGGTCAGCCATAGCTCTAATAGAGAGCCAGTTTGGTGTAGTGGTTAAGTGCGCGGACTCTTATCTGGGAGAACTGGGTTTGATTCCCCACTCCTCCACTTGCAGCTGCTGGAATGGCTTTGGGTCAGCCATAGTGGTTAAGCGAGCAGACTCTTATCTGGGAGAACTGGGTTTGATTCCCCACTCCTCCCCTTAATAGACAGCCAGTTGGGTGTAGTGGTTAAGTGCATGGACTCTTATCTGGGAGAACCGGGTTTGATTCCCCACTCCTCCACTTGCACCTGCTGGAATGGCCTTGGGTCAGCCAAAGCTCTAATAGAGAGCCAGTTGGGTGTAGTGGTTAAGTGCACAGACTCTTATGTGGGAGAATCGGGTTTGATTCCCCCCTCCTTCACTAGCAGCTGCTGGAATGGCCTTGGGTCAGCCATAGCTCTAATAGAGAGCCAGTTTGGTGTAGTGGTTAAGTGTGTGGACTCTTATCTGGGAGAACTGGGTTTGATTCCCCACTCCTCCAATTGCACCTGCTGGAATGGCCTTGGGTCAGCCATAGCTCTGGCAGAGGTTGTCCTTGAAAAGGCAGCTGCTGAGAGAGTCCTCTCAGCCCCACCCACCTCACAGGGTGTCTGTTGTGGGGGGAGAAGATATAGGAGATTGTGAGCTGCTCTGAGACTCTTTGGAGTGGAGGGTGTGGCCATTCTGTAGCTATGCCCAACACACTGTGTCAGAATTCCAAAGGGGCCCATGGGCTCCATAAGGCTGTGCCCCCTTATCCTAAGCAGCTGAAATTAGGAAAGACCAAGGATAGACCTCCACTATATCACCCAATCTGTTCACGCTGGCAGGCCCTTTCAGAAAGAATGGCATATGCTGGTAACCTCCTCAGCTGAACCCATGTGGAAGGGCTTCCCAAGAGGTCTGCAGCTCTGGGGAAACCCGAAATGAAATCCTCACTTGGCCAGGACATTTACGGAGACCAATTTCACACTAGACCTTTAATCCTGGTTTAACTCTGTCCCAGAACTGATTTTCTACACTAGAATCTGAGAAACCAACTCTGTGACTCTATGATTCTATGATTTTAGTTTAGAATGTCATCTTGGAGACAGGATTAAAGGAGGATTAAAAGTCTGGTGCAAAATTGGTCTGAGTCACCTCACCAGTTACTCTCTCAGCCTAACCTACGTTACAGAGTTGTTTAGAAAATAAAACGGAATAGGAGGAAGAGAAAGCAACAAACAGCAATATGCAGTAAAATTAACCAATTGAGCAAATTAATTTTACTGCATACTGCTGTTTTGTTGCTTTCGCATGCTCATGCTACTCAGATCAAAGATTTGCTCAATTGGTTAATTTTAGTATTCTGTCATTGTCCCATTTTACATTCTCAACCCCTGCCTACCAGATAATTTCACTTCACTGTCATTGGTTCTTAAATCTGCACCATGTTGCATTCTGGGCCACTGCCTACCAGCTCTGTAGGGCTCTGCTCAGCTCTGTCTGGCTTTGCTCCCTGTGCTGGATGCCTCGTCTGATGAAATGTGCTTAAGAGCACATGAAAGCTTACGTTCTCAATAAAAACAGGTCGGTCTTAAAGGTGCCACTTGACTCCTGCTTTGTTCAACAGACCAACATGGCTGCCCGCTTGGATGTATATTCAAGATTAAGAGAGAACAACGTCCCACAACCAAGTTACAAAAAAATTACAGAGATAGTCACAGCCACCAAAGTAGACACATTTAGCCATTTGCGATTGGTGTTGGACCATGATCTCAGAGACCCAGGTTCGAATTAACACTGTGTCACGGAAGCTTGCCAGATGAGCCTGATCCACTCACTCTCCCTCCGCTTAACCTACCTCACAGGGTGGTCGATGCAAGGAGGAAACGAAGGACAGACAAAGGATGATATAAACCACTGCACATCCTCGTAAGGGAGAAAAACAAGCCTAAGAGACTTAGGTGTAAGACAGAGTGGACTGGATAACTTCCTAGAAGAGATCTGCCAACAGCTGTTGAGCCACAAACTGTTAAAAAGAACCTCCATGCCTCAAAGCAGTCTACCCTCCACTCAAAACAGACAACAAAGGAAACACTGACCAACAGCTGAACTGAGCGTTCATGCATCAGTGCAGTCGAACCTCTGCTAAAGACAGTGATGAAGACCTTTACCAAAAGCTAAACTGGATTCAATGGATCCGTGCAGTCTACCCTCTATTCATCAGAGAAAAGGAAGAAGACATTTGCCAGAGTATAAAATCTCCACACATCAGTACAGTCTATGCTCTATTCAGGACAGACAATGGAGCAGATACTGATCACCTACACTCCATGAATCAGGGGACACACAAACACTTGAAGCTGCCTTATCAGACTATCGGTCCGTCAAGGTCAGTATCATCTGATCAGACTCACAGTGGCTCTCCAGGGTCTCAGGCAGAGCTCTTTCCCATCACCTACTGCCAAGTCTTAGATGCTGGAGATTGAGCCAGGGACCCTTGGCATGGCAAGCATACGCTCTATCACTGAGCCACTAATTTCCACCCATTAGGAAGACTAATTACTGCATTTATGAGAACAAATTTTAAGTCCAGTGGCACCTTTAAGACCAACAAAGCTTAAGATAAGATACTGGATTTAACTCTAGACATAAGGGGGAAGGACGGTGGCTCAGTGGAAGAGCATCTGCTTGGTAAGCAGAAGGTCCCAGGTTCAATCCCCGGCATCTCCAACTAAAAAGATCCAGGCAAACAGGTGTGAAAAACCTCAGCTGGAGACCCTGGAGAGCTGCTGCCAGTCTGAGTAGATAATACTGACTTTGATGGACCAAAGAGGGTCTGATTCAGTAGAAGGCAGCTTCATAGGTTCTTATGTTCTTTAGGGGAGGGACAGTGGCTCAGTGGTAGAGCATTTGCTGGGTAAGCAGAAGGTCCCAGGTTCAATCCCCAGCATCTCCAACTCAAAAGGGTCCAGGCAAATAGGTGTGAAAAACCTCAGCTGAGACCCTGGAGAACTGCTGCCAGTCTGAGTAGACAATACTGACTTGATGGACTAATGGTCTGATTTAGTATAAGGTAGCTTCATATGTTCTTCCTATGTTCTTTCATGTGCATGCACACTTCTGAAGACCAACAACCTTGGACATAAGCTTTTGTGTACATGCAAACTTCTGTAGACCACCAAAATTTAATTCTGAGTGTAAGCTTTCATTTGCATGAAATGTAGACCAACACAGTTTAATTCTGGTTATATATACTTTCATGCATGCACGCTTCTGAAGACTAACAAAAATTGATTTTGCATATAAGCTTTTGTGTACATGCACACTTGCGAAGACCAACGAAGCTTCATTCTAGGTATAAGTTTCCGTGTACATGCACACTTCTGTGCATGCACACGAAAACTGACGCCCAGAATTAAGCGTTGTGGATCTTAAAGGCACCGCTAGACTCGAACTTTGGTTTGTTGCTCCAGAGTCCAGACAAAGGGTGGGGAACAGTGGCTCTCCAGATGTTTTTTTGCCTACAGCTCCCACCAGCCCCAGCCAGCATGGCCAATGCCTGGGGCTGATGGGAGTTGTAGGCAAAAAAACATCTGGAGAGCCACTGTTTCCCCACCCCTGGTCCAGACCAACCGGCTACCCCTTTGGGCACCTTCACACCACAAGCATCTGAGCTGCCCGCTGCTGGAGGCAGGAGACTCAGCGAGACGCGACCTGCGCATGCGCAGTAGCCCTTCGCGGCCACCCGACAGGCTAGAGCGACGGCGGGAAGCGCTGGGCCCTGCCCTAGCCTCGCCCTCCGCCACCCGGGCCGGCAACCCCCGCCTCCCAGAGGCCGACCTGCTTGGCCGCGGTGCCGGTGCGCTCCCGCAAGGCTTTCAGCCGCTCCTTCCGCCTCAGCGCCTCCTCCTGCAGCCCTCCCGGCGCTGCCGCCATCTTGGTGCCTACTGCGCAGGCGCGCGTCGCCGGCCCAGCCGCCGCAGCCGTCCCGCGGGAGAGCCGAGAGGCAGCGCAGCGAGCAGAGCGCCGAGCGCATCGATCGGACAGGGCTCTTTCTGCCTCGGAGGCGGGGCGAAGGGAAGGAGGCGGGGCTGGCTCCGTGGCTGCCCGGCAACGGCCCCTCTGAGCATGGGCAGAGTGCGTTGCCATCTGATTCGTAAAAAGGAGCTTTGCTTGGGAACAAAGGGTCGCTCTATTATCAGGGGTGGCCAACGGTAGCTCTCCAGATGTGTTTTGCCTACAACTCCCATCAGCCAGCCTGGGCAATGTAGTTGTAGTTGTAGGCAAAAAACATCTGGAGAGCTACCGCGGGCCACCCCACTCTATGCCATGGCAACAACATTAAAGCCCAGCGGCACTTCACAACTGGAGAACCGCTATGCCAGTTGTGAGGAACTGACTGACTGACCACTGTTGAGAAAAAGAGAGCCAGCTTGGTGTAGTGGTTAAGAGCGTGGACTCTTATCTGGGAGAACCGGGTTTGATTCCCCACTCCTCCACTTGCACCTGCTGGAATGGCCTTGGGTCAGCCAGAGCTCTAATAGAGAGCCAGTTGGGTGTAGTGGTTAAGTGCACGGACTCTTATCTGGGAGAACAGGGTTTGATTCCCCACTCCTCCACTTGCACCTGCTAGCATGGCCTTGGGTCAGCCATAGCTCTGATAGAGAGCCAGTTTGGTGTAGTGGTTAAGTGCATGGACTCTTATCTGGGAGAACCGGGTTTGATTCCCCACTCCTCCACTTGCACCTGCTGGAATGGTCTTGTGTCAGTCATAGCTCTAATAGAGAGCCAGTTGGGTGTAGTGGTGAAGTGCACAGACTCTTATCTGGGAGAACCGGGTTTGATTCCCCACTCCTCCACTTGCAGCTGCTGGAATGGTCTTGTGTCAGTCATAGCTCTAATAGAGAGCCAGTTGGGTGTAGTGGTGAAGTGCACAGACTCTTATCTGGGAGAACTGGGTTTGATTCCCCACTCCTCCACTTGCACCTGCTGGAATGGCCTTGGGTCAGCCAGAGCTCTAATAGAGAGCCAGTTGGGTGTAGTGGTGAAGTGCGCGGACTCTTATCTGGGAGAACCGGGTTTGATTCCCCACTCCTCCACTTGCAGCTGCTGGAATGGTCTTGTGTCAGTCATAGCTCTAATAGAGAGCCAGTTGGGTGTAGTGGTGAAGTGCACGGACTCTTATCTGGGAGAACTGGGTTTGATTCCCAACTCCTCCCCTTGCAGCAGCTGGAATGGCCTTGGGTCAGCCATAGCTCTAATAGAGAGCCAGTCTGGTGTAGTGGTTAAGTGTGCGGACTCTTATCTGGGAGAATGGGGTTTGATTCCCCACCCCTTCACTTGCAGCTGCTGGAATGGCCTTGGGTCAGCCATAACTCTTGTAGTAGTTGTCCTTGAAAGGGCAGCTGCTGTAAGAGCTCTCTCAGCCCCACCCACCTCACAGGGCGTCTGTTGTGGGGTGGGGGATAAGATAGAGGAGAGTGTGACTGCTCTGAGAGTCAGAGTATAGGGCGGGATATAAATCCAATATCATAATCATTATCACTGCATTTGTATTCTATTGAGCTCCGGTTCCGGATAATTAATTAATTGTATCAGACGAAGGACGTCACCAAAACACGTTGAAATTTACCTAGGAAGTGTGTCACAATTTATTGCTGAAGAAAATTGCCAACCAGCATTTTTTTTTTCGATTTTATTGTTGAAGGAATGTTGAGTACCTGTAGTAAAGAAGTAATTTCACTGTTCTTCATCTTCCTGGAGGACTTTTTGAATTGCTACTGCATTCTTAGAGTGTTTGTTTTTGAAGTTCTTGTATTTCCTGCAATCGTGTCTTTGTAATGAATGTTTGTGTTTACTGAGATGGCATACTGCTTAGTTTTGATGTTATTACAAGCAGCAATATAAAATAATACAACTGTGTATAGTAAATGGAGTAAAAGTGATTAATTATTGCACAGTTATCTCCAGGATTGGTCCCGCCTGGAGATTGGCAACCCTCATTAAAACAAAGTTTGAGTCCAATGTCTCCTTTAAGGCCAACCAAGTTTTATTCAAAGTATCAGCTCCCTTGTGCAAGCATTAAAATGGAAGTTAACATTTCAAATCCCTCTACATACGTGAATAGCAGATGAACATACAACTTAATGAAGATGTTTTGACATATGCAAAGGCCAAACACCGATAACAAGTTAAGTTTATATAATCTCTAGGTTACTGTTTATTTGGATTTAATTGAGGGGAAACAATATAGCAATAAATATGTCAAAGTAGGAGACATGTGTAAAGGTATCCTTAATTTTTCAGAGTAACAAATTGAGGCTCTGTTGTTACACTCCATTTATCTCCACTCAGGCATGGAATTAACTAACAGCATTCTTTCCTCAGAGGTGTGGTGCAGTGTTAGGTCAGAGAAATATATTCCGATATATCACATTGCATTACAATCACTATTCCAATATACTATTCCAAAAAAGAGAAGAAGTCCACCAGTGGGGCCAGGATTCTAGAAGTCCTCCCACTGTGGGCCCCCAAGCACCCAGAATACAGAGCATCACTGCCCCAGACAGAGAGTTCCAACGATAAGATGTGGCTAATAGCCACTAATGGACATAAGAACATAAGAGAAGCCATGTTGGATTAGGCCAATGGCCCATCCAGGCCAACACTGTCACACAGTGGCCAATATGTGTGTGTGTGTGTTTGTGTGTATATATATATATATATATACACACACACACACACACATATATACATATATGTATGTATGCATGTGTGTGTGTGTGTGTATATATATACACACACACACATGCATACATAAATATATGTATATGTGCGTGTGTGTGTGACAGTGTATATATATATATATATACACACACACACATAAATACACACACACATATTTATATATACTGTGGCTAATAGCCGCTGATGGACCTCTGCTCCATATTTTTATCCAATCCCCTCTTGAAGCTGGCTATGCTTGTAGCCGCCGCCACCTCCTGTGGCAGTGAATTCCACATGTTAATCATCCTTTGGGTGAAGAAGGACTTCCTTTTATCCGTTTTAACCTGACCGCTCAGCAATTTCATCGAATCCCCACGAGTTCTTGCATTGTGAGAAATGGAGAAAAGGACTTCTTCCTCTACTTTCTCCATCCCATGCATAATCGTGTTAACCTCTATCATGTCACCCCGCAGTCAACGTTTCTCCAAGCTAAAGAGCCCCAAGCGTTTTAACCTTTCTTCGTAGGGAAAGTGTTCCAAACCTTTATTCATTCTAGTTGCCCTTTTCTGCACTTTTTCCAATGCTATAATATGCTTTTTTGAGGTGCAGTGACCAGAATTGTACACAGTATTCCAAATGTATTCCAAGTCCAGATGTTTATCCAATCCCCTCTTGAAGCTGGCTATGCTTGTAGCTGCCGCCACCTCCCGTGGCAGTGAATTCCACATTTTAATCAACCTTTGGGTGAAGGAGGACTTCCCTTTATCCATTCTAGCCCAAGTGCTCAGCAATTTCATTGAGTGTCCACGAGTTCTCATATTGTGAGAAAGGGAGAAAAGTACTTCTTTCTCTGCCTTCTCTATCCCATTCAGGGCTCCGAGGAAAGATGTGCGAACCCAGCCCTTGATATCGCTAGCTGCTTTCATCCAGATGTTTGCATTTTAAATTATTTACAAAGCCATTGTAGGAAGGCGACATCAAAGCAAACAGACAGGAGCATGGGTGTCAGCTTGTGAAAACCGGCATAATGAGGTGTCGGACAAAAGAACCCACAACTCTGGGCTGCCTTTGCAAAGGACGAAGGACAGAGATGAATGCATCTCCCTGGAATAAATTACTCAACCTTTCAGAGGTTATTTCGGCAAGAGCCTGAAAGATGAGACACGAGACATCTATGAAATTTGAAAATGTGCCCTTGCCGACGAGGCTTGCGTGGCCTTACAAAAGAAGAGAGTGATTACAGAGACAGGTCCCCTCAAAGATGACTTGTGTGCATGTGTGTGGTTTGTGCAATTGATCTTACTTTGTTCGGTGCAAGAGAAGGTTTTTATAGATCTAAGATAGACCTACTGTAGACGTATCCAGCCACAAAACTCACTGAAGATCTGAGAAGTAGCACCATAAATGTTAATTTTAATAGAAATGTTGGTTTTAAATGATGGTTTTTATTTACTGTATTATTTAGTGAATTGTACTGATGTTTTATTGTAAGCCAAGATTTACATGTTGTGAGCTTCCCTGAGCCTGCTTCGGCGGGGAGGGTGGAATATAAATAAAATGAATTATTATTATTATATTATTCCAGGTGTTAAGAAGAAGAAGATGATGATATTGGATTTATATCCCGCCCTCCACTCCGAAGAGTCTCAGAGCGGCGCACAATCTCCTTTACCTTCCTCCTCCACAACAGACACCCTGTGAGGTAGATGAAGATATTGGATTTATATCCCGCCCTCCACTCCGAAGAGTCTCAGAGCGGCTCACAATCTCCTTTACCTTCCCCCCCCACAACAGACACCCTGTGAGGTAGATGAAGATATTGCATTTATATCCCACCCTCCACTCCGAAGAGTCTCAGAGCGGCTCACAATCTCCTTTCCCTTGCTCCCTCACAACAGACACCCTGTGAGGTAGATGAAGATATTGGATTTATATCCCGCCCTCCACTCCGAAGAGTCTCAGAGCGGCTCACAATCTCCTTTCCCTTCCTCCCCCACAACAGACACCCTGTGAGGTAGATGAAGATATTGGATTTATATCCCGCCCTCCACTCCGAAGAGTCTCAGAGCGGCTCACAATCTCCTTTCCCTTCCTCCCCCCACAACAGACACCCTGTGAGGTAGATGAAGATATTGGATTTATATCCCGCCCTCCACTCCGAAGAGTCTCAGAGCGGCTCACAATCTCCTTTCCCTTCCTCCCCCACAACAGACACCCTGTGAGGTAGATGAAGATATTGGATTTATATCCCGCCCTCCACTCCGAAGAGTCTCAGAGCGGCTCACAATCTCCTTTCCCTTCCTCCCCCCACAACAGACACCCTGTGAGGTAGATGAAGATATTGGATTTATATCCCGCCCTCCACTCCGAAGAGTCTCAGAGCGGCTCACAATCTCCTTTCCCTTCCTCCCCCACAACAGACACCCTGTGAGGTAGATGAAGATATTGGATTTATATCCCGCCCTCCACTCCGAAGAGTCTCAGAGCGGCTCACAATCTCCTTTACCTTCCTCCCCCACAACAGACACCCTGTGAGGTGGGTGGGGCTGGAGAGGGCTCTCACAGCAGCTGCCCTTTCAAGGACAACCTCTGCCAGAGCTATGGCTGACCCAAGGCCATTCCAGCAGGTGCAAGTGGAGGAGTGGGGAATCAAACCCGGTTCTCCCAGATAAGAGTCCGAACACTTAACCACTACACCAAACTGGTTTAGAAGGCAGGGCTTTTTTAAAAGCAGGAACGCAGCTCCAGGTAGTGTGGCGTCGGGGGTGTGGCCAAATGGGCAAATGAGTTCCTGCCGGACTTTTTCTACAAAAAAGAGCCCTGTGCGAAACAACGGCTGCTGTGAAGACGACACAGGGCAGAGAACTTTGAGAGTCTTGGAGCAAGGGGGAAATTAAATGGGGAGGAGGAACTCTGCAATATGAATCTGTCTCTGCAACACGTCTGTAAGACAGATGTATGAATACCCAGGAGCTAAGGTTGCCAAGTCCAATTCAAGAAAAATCTGGGGACTTTGGGGGCGGAGCCAGGAGACTTTGGGGGTGGAGCCAGGAGCAAAGGTGTGACAAGCATAACTGAACTCCAATAGGCGCTCTGGCCATCACATCTAAAGGGACCACACACCTTTTTAAATGCCTTCCCACCATTGGAAATAATGAAAGATAGGGGCACCTTCTTTTGGGTTTCATAGAATTGGACTCCCTGGTCCAATCTTTTTGAAACTTGGGTGGTATTTTGAGGAGGGGCACTGGATGCTATACTGAAAATCTGACACCTCTATCTCAAAAAAAAAAAACCCCACAAGCCCCCTAGAGCCCCAGATACCCGTGGATCAATTCTCCATGATTTTCTATGAGAATAAGCCTCCATAGGGAATAATGGAGTGCACAGCAGACATTTCCCTCCCCTCCCCCCGCTTTCTGATGACCCTGAAGCGGGAGGAGGGCCTCCAAACCAGGGGATCTCCTGCCCCCACCTGGGGATTGGCAACCCTACCAGGAGCACACATTGTGCTCCTAAGGTAGGGTGGCCAGGCCTCTGTTGGAATATACCTGGAGACTTTGGGGGTGGAGCCAGGAGACATTAGGGGTGGAGCCAGGATCAAGGCTGTGACAAACATCATTGAACTCCAAAGGGAGTTTTGGCCTTCACATTTAAAGGGATGGCACACCTTTTCAATGCCTTCCTTCCATAGGAAATAATGAAGGATCGGGGCACCTTCTTTTGGGGCTCATAGAATTGGACCCCCTGGACCAATCGTTTTGAAACTTGAAGGATATTTTGGGGAGAGGGACTAGATGCTGTACCGAAAATTTGGTGCCTCTACCTCAAAAAAACGCGCCCCCCCCCAGAGCCCCAGATACCTATGGATCAATTCTCCATTATTTTCTATGAGAATAAATCTCCATAGGGAATAATAGAGTTCCCTGCAGACATTTCCCTCCCCTCCCCCCGCTTTCTGATGACCCTGAAGCGGGGGGGAGGGCCTCCAAACCGGGGGATCCCCTGCCCCCACCTGGGGATTGGCAACCCTAGTGGGGGATTTTTTTAAAGGATCCCGATACAGTAATTGGGCAAGAGGTTTGGCTTTCAAAATCTTAACTGCCGCCACTACATTTTGGCCCCCCAGGTTCCAATAAAATCTCTCAATTGTGCCCGTGCTTTTAGATCCTGTTGTATGGAGGCGAGTTCTGAATTTGGTGATGTTCGCTTATTGCACAGTTTAGTTGTTTTCCTCTGGTCCCTTAGGGCCAAAAAGCATGTGCTGTAATTTAGTTTCACTTTCCTCAGCAGGTTGCTGGCTGATAGTTTGTGTTTCCATCCATCTGGCAGGGCGGGCTTATGGAATTATTATAGCTCCTTCCTGGACTTCACCGATAACAAAAATTAAAGTAGATTTGCAGATTCTGCTAAAGTGAAGAAGTGTGTCTGTTAGGAAAGGGGGACAAGAAGCCGGTAGACAAATGTAACTGAAGGTCAAGAGGTGATAGCCTCATATAGTATAGATCTGCTTTCTCGTCTTCCTGTTTTTTTTTTCTTTCTCTTTTTTGTCCTGGTAGGTTTCTATGCCTCTTTAAAAATAAAAGGGAGCCTTGGAGCATGTGGATAACCCATTAATTAATTCATAGCCTCCGGGAAGACTTTGCAATCGGTTGCATCAAGGGAAGCCAGTTCTAATCCATGAAAAGTTTACTGGAATACAAAAAAAACAACAACATTTGGTAGTCTTTAAAGTCTCAAGAGATTCCATTTTTATTGAAACAGAGTAAGAGAGCAATCCTAAATGGGTCTACTCAGAATTCTTCTCCAGTCTACTCAATGGGGCTTATTCTCAGGAAAGTCTTTTTAGGACTGCATTATGTATATGCAAGATAGAGCAAGTACTTCAAGGCTGTTGACCAATTAATCTGTTCCTTTTTAAAAATCCAATACTGCCGAATTCTCTGAAAAGAGCCAGTTTAGTGTAGTAGTTAAGTGTGCGGACTCTTATCTGGGAGAACCAGGTTTGATTCCCCACTCCTCCCCTTGCACCTGCTGGAATGGCCTTGCGTCAGCCATAGGTCTAATAGAGAGCCAGTCTGGTGTAGTGGTTAAGTGCGCGGACTCTTATCTGGGAGAACAGGGTTTGATTCCCCACTCCTCCACTTGCACCTGCTAGCATGGCCTTGGGTCAGCCATAGCTCTGGCAGAGGTTGTCCTTGAAAGTGCAGCTGCTGTGAGAGTCCTCTCAGCCCCACCCACCTCAGAGGGTGTCTGTTGTGGGGGAGGAAGGTAAAGGAGATTGTGAGCCGCTCTGAGACTCTTGAGTGAAGGGCGGAATATAAATCCAATGTCGTCTTCTTCTTTTCAGAGACGCTAAAGGAAACGTGAATCAACTCCCAGTGCCCTAATCAGAAAGATGAGTGAGTGGCTGACACATGAAGCATGGTAGCTGAGGGCCCAAATTAGGAAGTCCCTGGTTCAAATGCTGTCTTTGCCACCAACTCACTATGTGACATCAGACAAGCTGCTCACGCTAAGCCTCAGTCCCATCTGTAATGTCACCAGTTGAAAGCACAATGACATTGGTGCGTTTGTACAAAACACTCTGAATTGCTAAAGAAAAGGAAAAGTCCCCTGTGCAAGTACCAACTCTGGGGTGACGTTGCTTTCACATGTTTTCACAGCAGACTTTTTACGGGGTGGTTTGCCATTGCCTTCCCCAGTCTTTTACACTTTCCCCCCAGCAAGCTGGGTACTCCTTTGACCGATCTCGGAAGGATGGAAGGCTGAGTCAACCTTGGGCCAGCTACCTGAATCCAGCTTCCGCCGGAATCAAACTCAGGTCGTGAGCAGAGAGTTCAGACCACAGTACTGCAGTACTGCTGCTTTACCACTCTGCGCCACGGGGCTGCTGAATGCTAAAAGGGAAGGAAAGGTGCCCTGTGCAAGCACTAGTCGTTTCCGACTCTGGGGTGATGTTGTTTTCACAACGTTTTCACAGCAGACTTTTTATGGGGTGGTTTGCCATTGCCTTCCCCAGTCTTTTACAGTTTCCCCCCAGCAAGCTGGGGACTCATTTTACCGACCTCGGAAGGATGGAAGGCTGAGTCAACCTTGGGCCGGCTACCTGAACCAGCTTCCGCTGGGATCGAACTCAGGTCGTGAGCAGAGAGTTCAGACCACAGTACTGCAGTACTGCTGCTTTACCACTCTGTGCCACGGGGCCGCTAATGAATGCTAAAAGGGCTGTATAAATGCCATGACATTCTCCCCTGTGGGCACAATCATATCCGTTTTACTTACACCAAGGCTACTAAACCCAGCGGGACTGTTAACTGAATAAGGACCACCAGGAACGCACAGGAAAGCCGTTCTGGATGGCTTGGTGTCAGGGGGTGTGGCCTAATATGGAAATGAATTCCTGCTGGGATTTTTCTACAAAAAGCTCTATGTGAAACAATGGTGACATCAGAGGGTGTGGCCTAATATGCAAATGAGTTCCTGGTGGGCTTTTTCTACCAAAAACGCCCTGACCGCACTGTAGCCAGCAGTAGGCAAATATATTCCAATGCAAGTCCTAGAATTCCACAGAGTTCCCTCTTGTATAAATAGGTACTGGATCACACCCTTATCAAAAACAGGTTCAGTAGAGCCACGGGGACCCTGAGTTTAAGTAATTTACTCAACAAAATGATCCTAAACAGATTTACACCCTTCTAACCAACTGGTGTTTCCATAGGGGACTACCTTTACCTTTTTAAATCCACTGAAGTTAGGGGGGAAATCTCTTGAGGACCGGGATCATTTTTTGAGCAGGAAGGCTGCCGGTGTGGAGTTGTGCCTGAAGTATTGGACAGGGACCAGGAAAACCCAGGCTCGAATTCCCACGCTGCCATGGAAACTTGTTGGGTAACTTAGGGCCAGTCCCACCCTTTCCTACCAACCTACCTCACAGGGGTGTTGTGAGGGTACAACGGAGAAGAAAATGTTATTACGTCGCTTTGGATCCCCAATTGGGGTGAAAGGCAGTGTAAAAATCAAGGAAGTTAATAAACGTGGGCAGATGGAGGCTATAGATTTTTGGATTGGGATCACATGGGGGGGGGTCCAGATGGAAGCTTTGTTGGGGGCGGGGTATGGTAGCTTGAGCAGCCCCGCTTGCTCCCGAGTAGACCTTCCCTTTGCTGCCCTTCATCAAGCTAGCAAAGAAGAATTGCAGATTTATACCCTGCCTTTCTCTTTGAATCAGAAACTCAGAGTGGCTTACAATCTCTTATATCTCCTTCCCCCACAACAGACACTCTGTGAGGTGGGTGGGGCTGAGAGGGCTCTCACAGCAGCTGCCCTTTCAAGGACAGCTCTTGTATTTCTCTTGTTTTTCTCCAATGTACGTATTTCTCTTTTAGCTGCATTGACACACTCAAACAGGGACTTTGGTTGCTTATCCCAATACATATATTGAACCCATCTCCCATTGTCATTGACAGACAATCTCACATTTCGACATATTGCTGTTTCGCATACTCAGATCAAAGGTTTGCTCAATTTGTTAATTTTACTATTCTGTCATTGTCCCATTTTACATTCTAAACCACCGCCTATCATATCATTTTACTTCACTGTCATTGGTTCTTAAATCTGTACCATGTTGCATTCTGGGCCACTGTCTACCAGCTCTGTATGGTTCTGCTCAGCCGCCCTGAGACACTTCGGTGAGACGGGCGGGATATAAGTCCATTAAATAAATAAATAAATAAATTTGCTCCCTGTGCCAGATTCGTCGTCTGATGAAGTGTGCTTAAGAGAACACGAAAGCTTAGGTTCTAAATGAAAATGGGTTGGTCTTAAAGGTGCTACTTGACTCCTGCTTTGTTCAAGGACAGCTCTGCAAGATATGGCTGACCCAAGGCCATTCCAGCAGCTGCAAGTGGAGGAGTGGGGAAGCAAACCCGGTTCTCCCAGATAAGAGTCCGCGCACTTAACCACTACACCAAACTGGCTCTCTATTAGAGCTATGGCTGACCCAAGACCATTTCAGCAGCTGCAAGTGGAGGAGCAGGGAATCAACCCCGTTCTCCCAGATAAGAGTCCGCCCACTTCACCACTACACCAAACTGGCTCTCTATTAGAGCTATGGCTGACCCAAGACCATTTCAGCAGCTGCAAGTGGAGGAGCAGGGAATCAACCCCATTCTCCCAGATAAGAGTCCGCCCACTTCACCACTACACCAAACTGGCTCCCTATTAGAGCTATGGCTGACCCAAGGCCATTCCAGCAGGTAAAAGTGGAAGAGTGGAGAATCAAACCAGGTTCTCCCAGATAAGAGTGTACCCACTTAACCACTACACCCAACCTACTCTTCTGTTTGGAAGACAACGTTTTCCTGCAAGTAAGCCTCACTGAACCACTCTCAGCAGACGATTTTGGGGCCGCTCTCTAAGGCTACCAGACTTCTTAGGAGCAAGGACCCCCAAGGAGCTCCCAGCTCTTGAGTAAACCTCACTCCCAACTCCAGAAGGGAAGTGCCAGTGGCATAAAGCAGAGGAAGATTGGGACGGCGAAGACCCCGTTTTGCCTCGGGGTAGAGCAGTAACTCATAGGTGTCAATGGCGCTACTCTAGAGTAAACCTTGCGGGGAGGGGGAGGATCCCGTGGCATAAAGAGGGGAATGCCAGACTATCAGCAGGACTCCTCTAGAGTAAGGCTTGCGGGATCGGGGCTACGGCATAAAGGGAGGATGCGAAGAGAACTCAGTGGGACTCCTCTAGAGCAAGGATATCCCCCGGGACTCCTCTAGTGTAAGCTTGGGGGATCGGGGCCGCAGCACAAAGAGGGGGATGCGAAGAGAGGAAATCTCAGCGGGTCACCACTAGGTCAAGGCTATCCCCCTGCCCTGGGACTCCTCTCGAGTCAGCCCGGCGGGATCGGGGCCGCGGCACAAAGAGGAGACCGTCAAGAGAGACAATCTCAGCAGGGCTCCCCTAGAGTAAGGTTATTCGTTCCGGGTCTCCTCTCGAGTAAGCCTAGCGGGATCGGGGCCGCGGCACAAAGAGGGGGCCGGCGAGAGAGGCGATCTCCGCGGGGCTCCCCCCGAGTAAGGCTGTTATCCCCCCGGGTCTCCTCTCGAGTCAGCCTAGCGGGATCGGGGCCGCGGCACAAAGAGGCGGCCGGCGAGAGAGGCGATCTCCGCGGGGCTCAACCCGAGTAACACTATTATCTCCCCAGGTCTCCTCTCGAGTAAGCGTAATGGGATCGGGGCCGCGGCACAAAGAGGAGACCGTCAAGAGACGCAATCTCGGCAGGGCTCCTCTAGTGTAAGGCTATCCTCTCGGATCAGCCCGGCGGGATCGGGGCCGCGGCACAAAGAGGAGGCCGTCGAGAGAGGCGATCTCCGCGGGGCTCCCCCCGAGTAAGGCTATAATCTCCCCCGGGTCTCCTCTCGAGTCAGCCCGGCAGGATCGGGGCCGCGGCACAAAGAGGAGGCCGTCGACAGAGGCGATCTCCGCGGGGCTCCCCCCGAGTAAGGCTATTATCCCCGCAGGTCTCCTCTCGAGCAAGCCCGGCTGGATCGGGGCCGCCGGGGGGGGGGGAAAGGCGCTTGCTCGGGGCGGGTCGGGCCACCTGCTGCCGGGCTGCCTCGCCGCTCCTCCTCCTCCGCGCAGGGCCGGGCCGGGCCGGGGATCAGGTGCCGCCGGAGCGGGAGGCGGAGGCGGAGGAGGAGCCGCGGCTGGCGGGGCCGGAGAGGCGGCAGGAGCGGCCGGCCAGGCAGCCAGCATGGCGGAGGAAAGCAGCAGCAGGAGCGGCGGCGGCGGGGGCGCAGCCCGCAGGAGCCCGGCGCGCCGCCGGCACTAGGAGCGCGGGAGGGAGCGCCCTCCATGGAGCCGGGAGCCGCCCCGCCGGTGTGAGCGGCCGGCCGGCCGAGCCCCCGCGGGCGGCGCGATGGCTTCCAAGGAGCGCCTCTACGAGCTCTGGATGCTCTACTTCGCCAAGGTAAGGCGCTCCCCGGCTCCTTTCTCCAGGCATCTGCGCCCCCCCCCCCCGCGCCCAGGCTAGAGGCACCTGCCAGCCCCCCACTCACCTGCCCCCCTCTTTGGAGCCCCCTGACTCCGCCCCTTGTTTGCCTGGGGGGGGCATCCCGCCCCCCTCTTCTCCCCCGGCCCCCTCTGCTTCCCTCGCCTTGCCAACGGCTCGTCTCTTTAGGGACCCAGCTTCATTGTTCCGGGGGAGAGGAGGAGGAAAAAGACGCCCGAGCTGTTTCCCGCTTCCCTGCCCGCCCTACCTGGTCCGCCTGCTCCACCTGGCGCCTGCCACCCGCGGGACTTTCCCTTTTCTCCCTTTCTTCTTGGCTCTCCTTTTGGCACCAGCTTTTTTGGGGGGGGGGCTCAGACTGGAGCAGAGCAGAATCTTTGCCCCCCCAAAAAAGAATTGTTGCCCCCCCCAAAAAAAAGAATCTTTGCCCCCCTCCAGCCTTCTGCTGCTTGGGGTGCTGGAGACCACCAGGCCCTGGGCTTTCTGTGCCCCCAAAGAGGGGCTCGCCCTCGACTTATGGGGCCTCTGCAGACACCCCTTGGCCTCTCTTGCAGGCTTCGACCCTGACCCTTTTTCTGAGGAGTGCAGGCTACCGTACGTTGGGTTCTGTTTTCCATGCTTTTTGCACAACGGTCCTGCAAAGGCGCCTAGGGGAAAAGATTGGCGGTTGTAGGTTTCCTCGGCTTGCCAAGAGCGCAGCCACACAGCCCAGAAAATACACAAGGACCAGTGGACTCCGGCCGCCGAAGCCTTCCAGCACATATAGGTCAGGAGAGTTTTTAGTTGCATTGATTGGCATGATTTCTCCTCTGCCTTTTGAGAGGCTGAGATGGGCTCACCCCTGGGGTGAGTTCTGTTGGCTGCCTGGAGGCAGAGGTGCTAAGCGCTACGCCGCACTGTCCCTCGGAACGGTGCCGCTTCTTTGCGAAGCCTGCTTCTGGAAGGGGGGTGGCTGGACACTGTTTTACCCTAGCTGGAGTTTCCACAGCTCCGCTTTGTCAAATGCGTGAAGGTTGTCCTGGCTTTGCCAGTCCCCGTTACTTCCCCTTTCCTTCATGTCACTTCCTGTGGCATCCCCCACGCTGGTGGAAATCTCCCCACCGACACTGTAATTTCCCTGGAGCACCCACATGGTCCGTTTCCCTCACCCTCAAAAGCATTAGGGCATCTTCGTTATTCCCGTTTCTGACCTTCCCTCCTGAGAGAGGCCCCTGGAACCCTCTGCCTCATGTTTCCATAGGGTTGCCAACTCCAGGCTGGTGAATTCCTGGAGATTTGGGAGACAGAACTGGTGGGGGGGAGCTCGGTGGGGTACAATGTAGTGGAGTCTGCAGCCGCTTCCTGCGGGGAAACCGCTGTCTGAGGTCTGGAGACGTTGCAATCCCAGGAGGTCTCCAGGCCTCACCTGGAGGTTGGCAATCTTAAGGGCATTTAACTCTTCTTTTCCCCCCGCCCCTTTCCTCCCTGCCCTACAACCATAATCTTAACCTTGCCTTCTCTGACATTTCTCTCCTGGTTTGCCGAATTATCTGGCGTCTGTTAACACTGTTTTCCACCAGCACCTGAAATGTCTTACTTTTTCCTTCCACCACCTTTTATTTCTGCTTTTTTTGGTGTGGTGGGAAGGATCCCGTTGAACGGCAGCTTTTCCCCCTGATAGAGGTTTTCTTGGAAATGGAGCTGTGGTGCGTGTGCGCGAAAAAGGTCGACGCTTTTTACACGGAAGGAAGAGAAGGGCTGCCAACTCCAGGCTGGTGAATTCCTGGAGATTTGGGAGACAGAACTTGGGGAGGGAGGTCTGAGGTCCGGAGAGGCTGTCGTTCCAGGAGGTCTGGTTCTCTGGAACTTTGAGGTTCTAGGCCAAAAAAAAAGGAAACGGTGTCTGTTGGCAGAGCTTCAGCTTCAGCCGTCGTAAATGCAGCGATCCCCTTTTTCTTAAATCTTTTATTGCTGGTTATTGTTTGCTTGGCTCAGTTGTATTCCTGGGGGACGTTGGAGCCGTTTGGGGTCAATCGGTCTGGAGGGGAGCGTGGCCTATCAGTTTTTACAAATAAAAATCAGCTTTAAAAAAATAAATAAATGATGGCCGTTGGGTAGGCCACCGAGAGAGCTCTGCTTTCCACGGGAGAGAATGCCTGCTGCAGGGAACCCAAGCCGAGCCTCCCAGCTCTGTGTGTTTTTTTTGTTTGAGGGTAGCCGTGATGTCTTTCTGGGACTCGTCGGACTCTTTTGCAAACTGGTCAGCTGCTGCCTGCATGCTTTCGATAGCGAGGGGCACAGTGCAGAGTGGAGGTTGCTCTAGTTTCTTGATCTTCTTCCCACGTCCCGCCCCCCCCCCCCCCCCCGCCGCCTTTAAAATCTGAAGCAGGCAGCTGGCTTTGGCTTCATGGGTCCGCTTTCTGTTTGCATTGTTAGGGAGACTGTTTTAACATGGCTTTGTTCTCCTCGCTCCTGTTCCTGGAGCAGGAGATGCTAGGAAGGTTGGGCTGGGTACCCCAGCAGGGTGTCGATCCTTGGCTCCAGTGCCACCACCTGGAGAAAGTTTGCAGACGGAAAAGCAAGGTTGTATCTAGGACAGGGGTGACCAAACTACGGCTTGGGACATAAGCCAGATGTGGCTCTTTCACACACATTGTGTGGCTCTTAAATCCCCCACCACCCCATCAGCCAGCTTGGAGAAGGCAGTTCTCTCTTTAAATCACTTCTCTGAGTCAAGCCAAACCAGCCAGCGGCTGGAGAATGCATTTAAAGTGAAAGTTGCTTTCTTTCCACCTCTCTCTCTCCCCATCCATTTTCCTTCCTTCTCTCAAACATCTAATGTTCATGTCTTGCGGCTCTCAGACCTCTAACATTTATTGTATGTGGCTCTTACGTTAAGCAAGTTTGGCCATCCCTCATCTAGGAGATCCTGCCTTCTGTCTGCCAGGTGACAAAATACCTGGTTGTGAAGTACCTCTTGTCCAGGAGGGACCCTGATGACTGAACATAAGAGAAGCCATGTTGGGTCAGGCCAGTGGCCACTCCAGTCCAACACTCTGTGTCACATAAGAACATAAGAGAAGCCATGTTGGATCAGGCCAATGGCCCCTCCAGTCCGACACTCTGTGTCTCATAAGAACATTAGAGAAGCCATGCTGGATCAGGCCAATGGCCTCTCCAGTCCTACACTCTGTGTCACATAAGAACATAAGCGAAGCCCTGTTGGATCAGGCCTATGGCCCCTCCAGTCCAACACTCTGTGTCTCATAAGAACATAAGAGAAGCCATGTTGGATCAGGCCAATGGCCCATCCAGTCCAACTCTCTGTGTAACATAAGAACTTAAGAGAAGCCCAGTTGGAACAGGCCAATGGCCCATCCAGTCCAACTCTCTGTGTCATATAAGAACATAAGAGAAGCCATGTTGGATCAGGCCAGTGCCCATCCAGTCCAACACAATGGTCATTTTCGCACTCACCTCCAGCCGGCGCGACCCCCCTCTTCACCGCGCAGGATCTGCGCGGATTTCGCACTAAATGCCGCGGAGCAGCCTTTTGCGCCGGAAACTCCCGTCGCAAAAGCCGCTCAAATGTAAACCGCCAAAAAGCAGTTCCCGTTTGAGCGGCTTTTGCGACGGGAGTTTCCGGCGCAAAAGGCTGCTCCGCGGCATTTAGTGCGAAATCCGCGCAGATCTGCGCGGTGAAGAGGGGGGTCGCGCCGGCTGGAGGTGAGTGCGAAAACGACCTCTGTGTCACACAGTGGCCAAAAATTTTATATTTATACATACACACACACACACTGTGGCTAATAGCCACTGATGGACCTCTGCTCCATATTTTTATCTAACCCCCTCTTGAAGCTGGCTATGCTTGTAGCCACCACCACCTCCTGTGGCAGTGAATTCCACATGTTAATCACCCTTCGAGTGAAGAAGTATCTCCTTTTATCCATTCTAACCCGACTGCTCAGCAATTTCATTGAATGCCCATGAGTTCTTGTATTGTGAGAAAGGGAGAAAAGGACTTCTTTCTCTACTTTCTCCATCCCATGCATAATCTTGTGAACATCTATCATGTCACCTCGCAGTCGACGTTTCTCCAAGCTAAAGAGCCCCAAGCGTTTTAACCTTTCTTCATAGGGAAAGTGTTCCAAACCTTTAATCATTCTAGTTGCCCTTTTCTGCACCTTTCCCAATGCTATAATATCCTTTTTGAGGTGCGGCGACCAGACCTGCACACAGTACTCCAAATGAGACTGCACCATCCATTTATACAGGGGCATGATGATACTGGCTGATTTGATACTGAGCAGCCCTGGAGTGTAGAAAGGAGAGAACCGATTTAAAATGTTATCTAGGAGAATGATTTTTTTAAAACGTACTTTTGATTGATTGATTGATTGAGGTACGTCATATATAGCTGGCCTTTCTTTCTGGGACTCTAGGTGCATTACGCAGAGTGAGCCGAGACAATCCGCAGGATGGGATGTTGAATAAATAATGAAATTGGATTTGGGTTACAGAATCGACAAGAAGTCTTTTCTTAAGGAAAAACAGAACTGAAATGAAGCAGAAGTGTGAACATGGCACATTAATGATGCAAGATGACATAGTCGGTTCCAGCTTACAGCAAACTGTAAAGGTCAAGGTAGTCCCCTGTGCAAGCACCGGTCGTTTCCGACTCTGGGGTGCCGTTGCTTTTGCAATGTTTTCGGGTTGGTTTGCCATTGCCTTCCCCAGTCCTCTACGCTTTCCCCCCAGCAAGCTGGGGACTCCTTTGACCGACTTCGGAAGGATGGAAGGCTGAGTCAACCTGGAGCCGGCTACCTGAACCAGCTTCCGTTGGAATCGAACTCAGGTCGTGAGCAGAGGGGCTCCGACTGCAGTACTGCAGCTTTACGACTCTGCGCCACGCGGCTCTTTACAGCAAACCGTACGCGGTAGTATAGTCCTCAGTCCCTAATAGTTTGTTCAGGTAATTTCATGAATCGTTTCGTACAGTGCTGCTCTACTGCAGTGTTGGTAAATTTCAAAAGCACTCGGCTCTTGTTAAACTGCAAAGTTGATACAGTATTCATTCAAACTTGAGGCTAAGGTTTTTTTTCACAGGTATGACATAAAAAAAAAAGAGAGAGAGGGGGTGTCGTAATCATCTTACAAGTTAAGTGCAGTAATTTTTTTTTTGTACCAGCGTACGACGTTTTAAAGTGGGTTAGCTTACATTTAGAGTAATCTTCCTTGTGAGTAAATATGGTAATAAAAGGTAGGTAGGAAGAAATGCATATAGAAGAAGACGACGACATTGGATTTATATTCCACCCTCCACTCAAGAGTCTCAGAGCGGCTCACAATCTCCTTTATCTTCCTCCCCCACAACAGACACCCTGTGAGGTAGATGAAGATATTGGATTTATATCCTACCCTCCACTCCGAAGAGTCTCAGAGCGGCTCACAATCTCCTTTCCCTTCCTCCCCCACAACAGACACCCTGAGAGGTAGATGAAGATATTGGATTTATATCCCGCCCTCCACTCTGAAGAGTCTCAGAGTGGCTCAGAATCTCCTTTATCTTCCTCCCCCACAACAGACAACCCTGTGAGGTAGATGAAGATACTGGATTTATATCCCGCCCTCCACTCCGAAGAGTCTCATAGCGGCTCACAATCTCCTTTCCCTTCCTCCCCCACAACAGACACCCTGTGAGGTGGGTGGGGCAAGAGGGCTCTCACAGCAGCTGCCCTTTCAAGGACAACCTCTGCCAGAGCTATGGCTGACCCAAGGCCATTCCAGCAGTTGCAAGTGGAGGAGTGGGGAATCAAACCCGGTTCTCCCAGATAAGAGTCTGCACACTTAACCACTACACTAAGCTGCTCTCTATTAGAGCTATGGCTGACCCAAGGCCATTCCAGCCGTTTCAAGTGGAGGAGTGGGGAATCAAACCCGGTTCTCCCAGATAAGAGTCCACTCACTTCACCACTACACCAAACTGGCGTAGACCCCTTATACTTTGCTCAGGAGTCACATGTGGCTCTTTCACACGTATTATATGGCTCTTGAAGCCCTCACTGCCTTGTCTGCCGGCTTAGAGAAGGCATTTATCTCTTTAAATCATTTTACAAAGCCAGCAGGCAGCTCGGAAATTATATTCAAAGTTAAAGTTTGCTTTCTTTCCACCTCTCTTTCTCCTCTGTCTATTTGTTTTCCTTCCTGTCTTGTGGCTCTCAAATACTTGCCATTCATGTCTTGTGGCTCTCAGACATCTGATATTTATTCTGTGTGGCTCTTGCATTAAGCAGGTTTGACCACTCCAGTTATAGGCTTTTATGTCTGCCTTTTGGAATGGGATACCTCCCATGGCTGTCCCAGAGATCCTTGGGAGTTCTTAAACCACTCCTGTAAAGTAAAATGATTCTATTATTTTTATTTTGGACCAATTGATAGACTACGATGATGAGTTTTTCTCACTTTCTCAGCTGAGGTCTGGATATGACTTGTCAGCTTCTGTTGGATGGCAATATTGACATTTGCAACGTCTGTTGGTATCTTAAATAAGGCCCTGCAGCGCCGAGCGTCTTAGAGTCCCCCTTTGTTCCTGGAAACACGAGCTGAGTTGATGCAGAAAATGAAACCTACAAAATTTGTCTATGAACATTTGATGTTGATGAATAAATACCATAAGCAGAGATAAGGAGCTACATTGCCCTGTTTTGCCAAAACAGTGGAATATGGCCTTCAAGTTTGTATCTGCTGTCTCCACAGAACTTATGTTGTGACTCATTTAGGCTCTTCCAGATACCACAGTGACTCTTTAACAAGGGACTGAGTAAAGTGTCTGAGCACTGACATTCTAACTCACAGGAGTTCTTGCTTGCGGTGGCAGTTGCTGCAATCTCCAGAGACCAATCAGAAGCCTGGTTGATGAAAAAGCTCACCTGGCCCCACCCTCTTTCTAAAACCACTTGGACACCATGGCTCCCCACGTTGGGGACCCCTGATTTAAGTGGAAGGGATGTGGAATATGAGGTTGGGGCATGTTATGTATTACATCTCAGTGGGTTCTTGTTGCCTGAACTTGAGACAGGCACTCCTTGCAAACCAGGAGCCTGAAGCCTGGAAGAATTGGCCAATCAGGATGTGAGGCATGGAACAACTTGCAACAATGAGGTGCAAATGAAGGATTCTGGAATGAGCCAATAGGGGGAACTGTTGCCTGCTGGGGAGGCATGGTTAACCATGGCCAGATTATATATAGTTTTCCCCTCCCTGTTTCAAACTTTCAACAGTCCTACAAGATTAGGGTTGCCAAGTCCAATTCAAGAAATATCTGGGAACTTTGGGGGTGGAGCCAGGAGACTTTGGGGGTGGAGCCAAGATCAAGGCTGTGACAAGCATAATTGAACTCCAAAGGGAGTTCTGGCCATCACATTTAAAGGGACGGCACACCTTTTCAATGCCTTCCTTCCATAGGAAATAATGAAGGATAGGGGCACCTTCTTTGGGGGCTCATAGAATTGGACCCCCTGGTCCAATCTTTTTGAAACTTGGGGGGTATCTTGGGGAGAGGCACTAGATTCTATATTAAAACTTTGGTGCCTCTACCTCAAAAAACAGCCCCCCCAGAGCCCCAGATACCCATGGATCAATTCTCCATGATGATGTCCCCCAAGGTTCCTCAGCATGATCATCCAGCTACACGAAGACCAGCGAGGCCAAGTCAGACACTGCAACGACCTCTCGGAGCCCTTCCCAATAGGCACAGGTGTAAAGCAAGGCTGCGTTCTCGCGCCAACTCTCTTTACGATCTTCTTTAGCATGATGCTTCAAAGAGCCGCAGTAGATCTAGATGATGACGATGGTGTCTACATCCGCTATCGCACCGATGGCAGCCTGTTCAACCTGAGGCGACTAAAGGCTTACTCCAAGACAATGGAAAAACTCATCCGAGAGCTACTGTTTGCTGATGATGCTGCACTCGTCTCCCACTCGGTATCAGCTCTGCAGCATATGACGTCCTGCTTTGCAGAGGCTGCCAAGCTATTCGGCCTAGAAGTTAGTCTGAAGAAGACAGAAGTTCTCCACCAGCCTGCACCCCAGGAAGATTATCACCCTCCCTGCATCACTGTGGGTGAATCAGTTCTGAAGACAGTCCAGCAGTTCAGCTACCTGGGGTGCATCATCTCCTCCGATGCCAAGATCGACAAGGAGATTGACAACAGGCTGGCAAAGGCAAACCGTGCATTTGGCTGACTGCACAAAAGAGTGTGGAGCAACAAGCATCTGAAAAAAGGCACAAAGATCAATGTTTACAAAGCGGTTGTGATGACAACCCTCATCTACGGCTCCGAATCGTGGGTTTTCTACCGTCATCACCTGCGACTCCTCGAGCGCTTTCATCAGCGCTGCCTTCGCACCATCCTCAACATCCACTGGAGTGACTTTGTGACCAACACTGAAGTCGTCAAGCGGGCGGAGGTTACCAGCATCGAGGCACTGCTGCTGAAGACGCAGCTGCGCTGGGCAGGGCATATTTCTAGGATGGAAAACCACCGCCTTCCCAAGATTGCCCTGTATGGCGAACTCTCCACTGGCCATCGAAATAGAGGGGCACCAAAGAAGAGGTACAAGGACTCCTTGAAGAAATCCCTTGGCACCTGTCGCATCAACCATCACCAGTGGTCTGACCTAGCCTCAGATCGCAAAGCATGGAGGCACACCATCCACCAGGCTGTCTCTTCCTTTGAGAACGCACGCATAGCTGATCTTGAGGACAAAAGGAGATTGAGGAAGAATCGCACTGCTACAGCACCAACCCCAAATCAGACTTTTCCCTGCAGCCACTGTGGCCGGACCTGCCTGTCCCGCATTGGTCTTGTCAGCCACCAGCGAGCCTGCAGCAGACGTGGACTATTGCACCCTTCTTAAATCTTCGTTCGCGAAGCCAAGCCGAGAGAGAGAGAGAGAGAGAGAGAGAGAGAAAGGGGAGGGAAGGGGAGGGGAGGGAAGGGAAGAAGGAAAGAGGGGAATATAAATTAAAAATATAAATTTTTAATTTATATCCCGCCCTCTCCGCTGGAGCAGGCTCAGGGCAGCTCACATAATCCCCACCCTCAGCCCTATTTGTATATCTAGCAACCAACACTCAACACTTTCAGGAACACAACTGAAGAAAACTGGGAAAAGGAACCACAGGTACATTGCTCCAAGCCTGTGTGGGATATTGGACCAAGATTCTGGGAGAGCTGTATTCAAATCTCTGTGTGGCAACAAAGCTGACAGGGTGAATCTGAACTGGCACTCTCTCTCTTGCAACCAAACCTATTTTGTATAGGGTTGCCAATCCCCAGGTGAGGGCAAGGGATCCCCCGGTTTGGAGACCCTCCCCCCGCTTCAAGGTCGTCAGAAAGTGGGGGGGAGGGGAGGGGAGGGAAATGTCTGCTGGGAACTCTATTATTCCCTATGGAATGTTTAATTGTGTTTGTCTGTGTCCTTTGTAAAGTTTATATATCTGCTTTGTTGTTCAGTCACACAGTCGAGTCTGACTCTTTGCGACCCCGTGGACAAAGTCACGCCAGGCCCTCCTGTCTTCCACCATCCTCCGAAGTCTGTTCAAATTCCTGTTTGTTACATCAGTAACGCTGTCCAGCCATCTCCTCTTTTGCCGTCCTCTTCTTCTTTTGCCTTCTGTCTTTCCCAGCATCGGGATCTTCTCCAGGGAGTGCTCCCTTCTCATTGGGTGGCCGAAGTATTTGAGTTTCAGCTTCAGCATCTGACCTTCCAGGGAACAGTCTGGGTTGATTTCCCTCAGGACGGACTGATTGGATCTTCTTGCAGTCCAAGGGACTCTCAAGATTCTTCTCCAGCACCACAGCTCAAAAGCATCTATTTTTCTGCGCTCGGCCTTCCTTATGGTCCAGCTCTCACAGCCATACATTACTACTGGGAATACCATAGCTTCGACTATACGGACTTTTGTTGGCAGGGTGATGTCTCTACTTTTTATTATACTGCCCAGGTTCACCATAGCTGTCCTCCCAAGGAGCAAACATCTTTTAATTTCATGGCTACAGTCACCATCTGCAGTGATCTTGGATCCCAGAAATGTGAAGTCTGTCGCTACTTCCACGTCTTCCTCTTCTATTTGCCAAGGTGTGATGGGTCCAGATGCCATGATCTTAGGTTTTTTGATGTTGAGTTTCAAGCCTACTTTTGTGCTCTCCTCAACAAGAGGTTCTTTAGGTCCTCCTCACTTTCTGCCATAGAGTGGTATCATCTGCATATCTGAGGTTGTTGATGTTTTCCCCGGCAATCTTAATTCCTGCTTCTGCTTCATCCAGATGTACTCTGCATATAAATTAAATAAGCAGGGTGACAATATACATCCTTGTCGAACTCCTTTTCCTATTCTAAACCAATCAGTTGTTCCATATCCTGTTCTGACCGTTGCTTCTTGACCCTTATACAGGTTTCTCAGGAGACATGTGAGGTGGTCTGGTACTCCCATCTCTTTAAGGACTTGCCACCGTTAGTTGTGATCCACACAATCAAAGGCTTTAGCATAACAAATGAAACAGAAGTAGACGTTTTTTCTGATGCTCCCGTGCTTTCTCCATAATCCAGCGAATGTTGACAATTTGATCTCTAATTCCTCCACCTCTCTAAAACCCAGCTTGAACTTCTGGTAGTTCTCAATCTACGTACTGCTGAAGCCTAGCTTGTAGGATCTTTAACATGACTTTGCTGGCATGTGAAATGAGTGCAATGGACTGTTCTTTCACCATTAGACACATCCACAGCTGAACGTCCTTTCGGCTTTGACCCAGCCGCTTCACTCTTTCTGTGGTTACTTGAACGCTCCTCCCCAGTAGCATATTGGGCACCTTCCGACCTGAGGGGCTCATCTTCCAGCGCCATATCTTTTAGCCTTTTGTCACTCTCCATGGGGTTTTGTTGGCAAGGAGATTGGAACGGCTTGCCATTTCCTTCTCCAGTGGATCGCATTTTGTCTGCTACCTAATCTTAAATAGGTGCAGACATGACCCAGCCAAGTGGCCCCCAACCTTTTTGGCACCAGGGACGGGCTTTGTGGAGGGCAATTTTTTCACGGACCGGTGGAGGTGGGGATTGCCACTACACCAGACTTAACCACTACACCAAACTGGCTCTCTATTAGAGCTACGGCTGACCCAAGGCCATTCCATCTGCTGCAAATGGAGGAGGGGGGGTGTCAGAACTTGGATGAACTTCAGACGAGTCCAATACTTGTTGCAAGTTAGGATCTTTATTGAAGAACGACAGTACTATAGTAACGAAATAACAGTAATGGCGAGTCTGGGCAGTTGGTTACATTTTATGCCCACAGCAAAGCATAATAAAACAATAATTCACACGGTCTCAAGCGGTTGTCTCTTCTTCCCAGCCTTCGTTATCAGCGAAGGAGGATGCCCCCCTGTTGCGAAGGCCAAACGGCCTGGCTTCAAAGGGCACCTGTGGATGTTAAGCAGAGACTCTCTGCCGCCTGTCTCTCTGCCCTAAATATTTGGCATAGCAGAGGGGCTTGGGTCAATGACCGCTGTCAGGCACTTTAAGTTACAACATGGAGTCAGTTTAGTCAAGCAAAGCATTTAAAGTTACAAGTTCTGACAGGGGGGATCAAAGCCGGTTCTTCCAGATAAGAGTCTGCACATTTAACTACTACACCAAACTAGCTCTTTATTAGAGCTATGGCTGACCCAAGGCCATGCTAGCAGGTGCAAGTGGAGGAGTGGGGCATCAAACCCGGTTCTCTCAGATAAGAGCCTGCACACTTAACCACTACACCAAACTGGCTCTCTATTAGAGCTATGGCCGACCCAAGGCCATCCCAGCAGGTGCAAGTGGAGGAGTGGGGAATCAAACCCAGTTCTCCCAGATAAGAGTCCGCATACTTAACCACTACACCAAACTGGCTGTCCCGGTTAGACCGGTACTGGTCCATGGCCCAGGGGTTGGGGACACCTGGCCCAGCCCGACACGGCCCGGCCCAACAAGGCCTCATTTATGTCAGATCCGGCCCTCATAACAAATGAGTTTGACACCCCTGGTGTAAAGAATCCATGCCCGAATTGCACCGTGGACCCAGCTCCCCCACCAACCCAAACGTTTGGCCCATGCCCCAGCTGGCAAGGCACAAACCCAAAAAAGCCTGAGGTCCGCTTGTCACAGGCAATTCTGTTTCTGTAACCGAGTGTTCTCCGAAGCCCTGGTTTCAGGGTTTATCCAGTGGAGTGGATTCCCTGATTATTATTTTTTTTGTTCCCCTCCAGAACACCCCCTCCGCTTTCTTTTCTTAGGGGAGGAGAATCCCTCTTCTGGGCGTCTTTGTCAGCGACAACAGGACCTTTGTGTTCCTTCTGCGAAAACTGCCACCGGCTGGCAGAGAATCCCTCCCTTTCTTGTTTTTTGCGGCCAGGAGGAAATTGCCGGAGCTCTAGGCATACTAATAAAGCTCCCAGAGCAAAACAAACAAGATCCGTTTTTTGCTCGAGCATCTGTGAGAAAAACAGGCCGCTGGGCAGCAACGGCCTCCCGCTTCCTTTTGGGTTGTTTTGCACCGGCGAGGAGGTCAAGAAGCAGCAAGAAATCAAATGTTTCCTAGCAGTCTTGGCACGCGTTAACCGGCTCTCGCTTCCTTTTCGGATCAAAGCGATCTTCCTGAGAAAGCATGTCTGTTGCTGGTGCACAGTGGGCTGGTTGTGGGTCTCCTTGGGATACTCTGTATCTGAAGTTCCGGAGCTCTGCTCCCGTGAGCTCCTACCCAAAATGAGGCCTGCAAATAATATAGTCCCTGTGGCAGTTGCCGCCACAGTGATAACTTGGGAGCCAATTTGGTGTAGTGTGCGGACTCTTATCTGGGAGAACCAGGTTTGATTCCCCACTCCTCCACTTGCAGCTGCTGGAATGGCCTTGAGTCAGCCATAGCTCTAATAGAGAGCCAGTTTGGTGTAGTGGTTAAGTGCGTGGACTCTTATCTGGGAGAACTGGGTTCGATTCCCTACTCCTCTACTTGCACCTGCTGGAATGGCCTTGGGTCAGCCATAGCTCTAATAGAGAGCCAGTCTGGTGTAGTGGTTAAGTGTGCGGACTCTTATCTGGGAGAACTGGGTTCGATTCCCCACTCCTCCACTTGCACCTGCTGGAATGGCCTTGGGTCAGCCAGAGCTCTAATAGAGAGCCAGTCTGGTGTAGTGGTTAAGTGTGCGGACTCTTATCTGGGAGAACCAGGTTTGATTCCCCACTCCTCCACTTGCAGCTGCCGGAATGGCCTTGGGTCAGCCAGAGCTCTAATAGAGAGCCAGTCTGGTGTAGAGGTTAAGTGTGCGGACTCTTATCTGGGAGAACTGGGTTCGATTCCCTACTCCTCTACTTGCACCTGCTGGAATGGCCTTGGGTCAGCCATAGCTCTAATAGAGAGCCAGTTTGGTGTAGTGGTTAAGTGTGCGGACTCTTATCTGGGAGAACTGGGTTCGATTCCCTACTCCTCTACTTGCACCTGCTGGAATGGCCTTGGGTCAGCCATAGCTCTAATAGAGAGCCAGTTTGGTGTAGTGGTTAAGTGTGCGGACTCTTATCTGGGAGAACTGGGTTCGATTCCCCACTCCTCCACTTGCACCTGCTGGAATGGCCTTGGGTCAGCCATAGCTGTAATAGAGAGCCAGTTTGGTGTAGAGGTTAAGTGCATGGACTCTTATCTAGCAGAACCAGGTTTATTTTTTTATTTATTTATTTATTTATTTAAGATTTATACCCCGCCCTTCCCACAAGTGGCTCAGGGCGGCTTTGATTCCTAGGGTTGCCAAGTCCAATTCAAGAAATATCTGGGGACTTTGGGGGTGGAGCCAGGAGACTTTGGGGGTGGAGCCAGGAGACATTAGGGGTGGAGCCAAGATCAAGGCTGTGACAAGCATAATTGAACTCCAAAAGGAGTTCTGGCCATCACATTTAAAGGGACGGCACACCTTTTCAATTCCTTCCGTAGGAAATAATGGATAGGGGCACCTTCTTTTGGGGCTCACAGAATTGGACCCCCTGGTCCAAATGTTTTGAAACTTGGAGGGGGGTATTGGGGAGAGGCACTAGATGCTATATTGAAAATTTGGTGCCTCTACCCCAAAAAGCAGGGGGCCCCCCCAGAGCCCCAGATACCCGCGGATCAATTCTCCATGATTTTCTATGGGAATAAATCTCCATAGGGAATAATAGAGTTCCCAGAAGACATTTCCCTCCCCTCCCCCCGCTTTCTGATGACACTGAAGCGGGGGGAGGGCCTCCAAACCGGGGGATCCCCTGCCCCCACCTGGGGATTGGCAACCCTATTGATTCCCCACTCCTCCACTTGCAGCTGCTGGAATGGCCTTGGGTCAGCCATAGTGGTGAAGTGAGCGAACTATTATCTGGGAGATCTGGGTTTGATTCCCCACTCCTCCACTTACAGCTGCTGCTGGAATGGCCTTGGGTGTCATGGGTGCTGGGGACCCTGCAGAAGAAGCTGAGCCTGCAGAAGAAACTGTACGCCTGCCACCTGCACCAGTGCCCCTGCCTCGCCCTCTCGGGTGGCTCGTGTGCATGACCGCCTTCGTCAGGACCTCAGGTATCGGAGGAGGGCGGCACGCTCACGAGCAAGACGCTCCCTGAGCCCTGAGTTCTAAAAGGATCCTGGCCCCTCTGGAGTGAGGATGCTTGAGTCTCAGCAGGATCCTGGCTGCCCTCTGAGTCAGCAATTAGCCCAAATGGGCAACAGACAGCAGAGGGCTATATAGCTGTGGGCTTCGGGAGAAGGCTTTGTGGAAGCAACTAGTCACTTCCCTGACGTTCTAGCATCCACTTCGGCTTTTGACTTTGGCTTCTGGACCCCCTGACTTCGGCTTCTGAACCTCTGACCTGCGATACCTGGACTGTGATTCGGTTTTGGCGCCTTGGACCCTCTTTGCTCACCAGCTACAGACCTTGGACTGCCCCTGGACTTCGCCTGGCCTGGCCCCAGCTCGTGACATTGGGTTAGCCATAGCTCTCACTAGGGTTGCCAATCCCCAGGTGGGGGCAGGGGATCCCCCGGTTTGGAGGCCCTCCCCCCGCTTCAGGGGCATCAGAAAGCAGGGGGGAGAGGAGGGAAATGTCTGCTGGAAACTCTGTTATTCCCTAGGGAGACTTATTGCCATAGGAAATAAATGAGAACTGATCAGCGAGTATCTGGGACTCTGGGGGTGGGGGGCTGTTTTCTTAGTTAGAGGCACCAGATTTTCCGTATAGCATCTAGTGCCTCTCCCCCAAATACCCCCAAAGTTTCAAAAGGATTGGACCAGGGGGTCCAATTCTATGAGCCCCCGAAGAAGGCGCCCCAATCCTTTATTATTCGTAATGGAGGGAAGGCGTTTAAAAGGTCTTCAGCCCCTTTAAATGTGATGGCCAGAACTTCCTTTGGAGTTCAATTATGCTTGTCACATCCTTGCTCATGGCTCCGCCCCCAAAGTCTCCTGACTCCACCCCCAAAGTCCCCAGATTTTTCTTGAATTGGACTTGGCAACCCTAGCTATCACAAGAGTTGTCCTTGAAAGGGCAGCTGCTGTGAGAGACCCCTCAGCCCCACTTGCTTCACAGGGTGTCTGCTGTGGAGGGAGAAGATAAAGGAGACTGTAAACTGCTTTGAGTCTCTAATTCAGGGAGAAGAGTGGGGTATAAATCTGCAGTTTCCTTGGTCTGCCCATGGGCACAAGGATGTCCACCAAACCTTTCCTGGCTCATACCCAGCAGGGCTTCTGGTTGGCCCTCGAAGATCTGATCCGCTGTGCCCATTAAAAGAACCAGGGGCCATTTCATAGAAAAAGAGGTGCCGGAGCTCATCAGCACAACGTATTTGCACCACCCATTTGCATATGCCCCGCACACCTCATATTGCCGGGAGGTGCACGAAGTTAGATCAGCTCAGCATCTACCTTAAAACGCTTCTTGAATTTGAATTGTCATCAGCAAACCTTATTGCCATCCAATGTTCCCTCTGAGCTGTGGAGTCTTGTGAGCGAAAATTCTACTTTTGTGAGTTACTGGTGTTAAAGTGGTGAGCCGCTGCAGAAATTAGTTTGCTCTGCACTTGTAGCCACCACCACTTCCTGTGGCAGCGAATCCCACAGGTTAATTGCTCTTTGGGTGAAGAATAGGCTTTCGGTGAATGATCCCAGCTTCTAGCGGAGAGCTTTCTCGCAAGAGATAGATTTTGCTGTCTCTTCTCTACACCATGCCTCACATTCTAGACTTATCATTCCCTCCTTGGCAGAGGTTCTTGCCGTGTTCCGATGGGTCAGGGTGGTAATAAACTTCTGAGATCTCCTGATCCCAAATTGATGCTCTTTGCTTGCAAAACAAGGAAGGAATGGTTTTGTGATTACTTCCAGCAAATGCATGAGAATCATTTGCTTCCCTGCACTGCAGAAAATGACATTTGAAAGCTCCCTAAAAAAGGGGAGCTTTAATCTGATTGGCGCCAGGTTTCTCTCAGCCTGAACAGGGCAGCTAGAGGAATTCCCTCTTCCTCCTACTGAAGAAACGAGCTCATGTTGGAATAACTGTTGTGACTTCTGCTTTCTTTGCTGAGGCTCAGCTGGGAAGATAAGGACCAGGTACCCGTTACCAGCTCAGAACATCTGAATTAGGGTTCCCATCAATGAGAGCCAGTTTGGTGTAGTGTTTAAGTCCGCGGACTCTTATCTGGGAGAACTAGGTTTGATTCCCCACTCCTCCACTTGCACCTGCTAGCATGGCCTTGGGTAAGCCATAGCTCTGGCAGAGGTTGTCCTTGAAAGGGCAGCTGCTGTGAAAGCTAGGGTGGCCAGACCGTCCCGGTCTCCCGGGACATTCCCGGATCTGGCCACCCAATCCCGGATCCCGGGCTGCCTATACCGGGACCATTAAAGGTCCCGGTTTAGGCAGCCCCGGAGCCGGTGGGCCGCGGGCGCGGGCGGGGAAGGCGGGGAGTGAGGGAGGGAGCGTCCCTGCGCCTGCGCAGGGCCCCTGCGCACGCGCAGGGACGCTCCCACCCTCACTCCCCGCCTTCCCCGCCCGCGCCCGCGGCCCGGCGGCAGTGGTGGAGGCCTCGCCGTGGCCTCCGCTGGTCGCTGGAAGCCCTCCAGAGACTCTGGAGGGCCTCCAGCGACCAGCGGAGGCCGCGGAGAGGCCGCGGGGCACCCGGCGCTGGTCCCGGAAGGCCTTCCAGAGCCTCTGGAAGGCCTTCGGGGACCAGCGCCGGCCAGCGAAGGCTTCCCCGCGGCCTCCGCTGGTCCCTGGAGGCCCTCCAGAGTCTCTGGAGGGCCTCCAGGGACCAGCGGAGGCCGCGGGGAAGCCACGGGGCACCCGGCGCTGGTCCCGGAAGGCCTTCCAGAGGCTCTGGAAGGCCTTCCGGGACCAGCGCCGGCCAGCGAAGGCTTCCCCGCGGCCTCCGCTGGTCCCTGGAGGCCCTCCAGAGTCTCTGGAGGGCCTCCAGGGACCAGCGGAGGCCGCGGGGAAGCCGCGGGGCACCCGGCGCTGGTCCCGGAAGGCCTTCCAGAGGCTCTGGAAGGCCTTCCGGGACCAGCGCCGGCCAGCGAAGGCTTCCCCGCGGCCTCCGCTGGTCCATGGAGGCCCTCCAGAGTCTCTGGAGGGCCTCCAGGGACCAGCGGAGGCCGCGGGGAAGCCATGGGGCACCCGGCGCTGGTCCCGGAAGGCCTTCCAGAGGCTCTGGAAGGCCTTCTGGGACCAGCGCCGGCCAGCGAAGGCTTCCCCGCGGCCTCCGCTGGTCCCTGGAGGCCCTCCAGAGTCTCTGGAGGGTCTCCAGGGACCAGCGGAGGCCGCGGGGAAGCCGCGGGGCACCCGGCGCTGGTCCCGGAAGGCCTTCCAGAGGCTCTGGAAGGCCTTCCGGGACCAGCGCCGGCCAGCGAAGGCTTCCCCGCGGCCTCCGCTGGTCCCTGGAGGCCCTCCAGAGTCTCTGGAGGGCCTCCAGGGACCAGCGGAGGCCGCGGGGAAGCCGCGGGGCACCCGGCGCTGGTCCCGGAAGGCCTTCCAGAGCCTCGGGAAGGCCTTCGGGGACCAGCGCCGGCCAGCCTGTCGGTCACTTCCAGGTTCCTGTCCTGCATCTTGACCGGTGTTATTAGTGACAGGCTGCTTCGGCGTGCCGCTGCGCCGGCCCCCTTGGTCCCACAACGATGGGACCGATGCCACAGGGACGGGCTCGAAACACTCTATAACCCCTCAAAAGAACAGCAGTCTAGCTCGCTTCCCCCGAGCCCTGCCGCCATAAGCCTCAAGGGGGCTCATTTTGCGGCATCTCCCGGCGGGAGGGTGGCACCCGCACGGGACACATATCAAATGAAAGAGGGGGCGCAGGGCTATCAGAAACAGTCAGCGGAGGGAGTCGGGAGACCACCCCACTGGGGGATCCACACCCCGAAAGTGATGAAGGTGGCGCAGATAGAGCCAACAGAGCCAACAGGACAAAATAAATAGGCTGCATTATGCAGCACAGTTGAGAAAGTGCCTTATCCCATATACTGATGAAGTATATACAGGATTTGAGAACAAAATTGTTTCCGGCGGTGATATTTGGGGGATTTTTGGGGACGTCACAGGAAGTGCTGTGAAGTCACTTCCTGTTTCCGGCAGGTGACGCGGGGGAAATGATGTCACAGGAAGTGATGCCACTTCCTGTTTTCGGTGGTGGCATGACGTCACCGGAAGTGACGTCACTTCCTGTTTCCGGCGGCACGCGCGCTTCGCGCGCACGCACCCCCCCCCCCCCAGTGTCCCTGGCTGGCCTTCAGACATTATGGTCACCCTAGTGAAAGCCCTCTCCAGCCCCACCCACCTCACAGGGTGTCTGTTGTGGGGGAGGAAGGTAAAGGAGATTGTGAGCCGCTCTGAGACTCTTCAGAGTGGAGGGCAGGATATAAATCCAATATTTTCTTCTTCCCCACTCCTCCACTTGCAGCTGCTGGAATGGCCTTTGCTCAGCCATAGCTCTCACAGAGCTGTTCTTGAACGGGCAGCTTCTGGGAGAGCTCTCTCAGCCCCACCTACCTCACAGGGTGTCTGTTGTGGGGGAAGAAGATAAAGGAGATTATAAGCCGCTCTGAGTCTCTGATTCAGAGAGAAGGACATAAATCTGCAGTCTTCTTCCTCCTCCTTCTCCTCCTCCTCCCTCTGTGGAGTCTTGTGAACAAAAATTCTACTTCATGAGCTACTGGCATTAAAGTGGTGAGCTACTATTTAAATCGGTTTGCTCTGGGGCCATTTTCCCTGAGTATACTATGGTGGGTTCAACACAAGGAAGAGGTGAGGTGGTAGTGATTATAGCTCGCTGCTGAGTAGAGCAAAGTATAAGGCTGCACTAAAAGACTGGGCTAACGGGGCCAACATATATCCTTCAAGGTTCCCGCGCTTGCACACCATTGGATCGTTCAAACCAGCCAGGGGCTCATGATTGGAGCAGGGCAGCAGGTTTTTGGATCCTGCTGCCCATTTTTCCTGAGTAGGGTTCCCAAGTCCAATTCAAGAAATATCTGGGGACTTTGGGGGTGGGGCCAGGAGCAAGGTTGTGACAAGCATAATTGAACTCCAAAGGGAGACATCTGGCAATCACAATTTAAGGGACTGCACACCTTTTAAATGCCTTCCCTCCACTGGAAATAATGAAGGATAGGGGCACCTTCTTTGTGGGCTCATAGAATTGGGCCTCCTGGTCCAATCTTTTTGAAACTTGGAGGGTATTTTGGGGAGAGGCACTAGATGCTATGTGGCAAATTTGGTGTCTCTTCTTTAAAGAACAGCCCCCCCCCCCCGCAGAGCCCCGGATACCCACTGATCAATTCTCCATTATATGGGAATCGGTCTCCATAGGGAATAATGGAGTGCCCAGCAGACATTTCGCCCTGCTTTCTGACGACCCTGAAGCAGGGGGAGGGCCTCCAAACTGGGGGATCCCCTGCTCCAACCTGGGGATTGGCAACCCTATTCCTGAGTCCCCAAGCTCAGCTCTTTTGGCTCCAATGAGCCAGGTGGGAACATACCTAATAGTCTCATACGCAACACTGAGCTAAGATGAAAATGTGTGAGCCAGAAATGAAGATCTGTGAGCTAGCGCACACGAACTCAGCTTAGAGGGAACGCTGGTTTCCATCTGCCCGCTTGTGGTAGGTGACCTCCAGATAATCAAGGCCCTTGCCCACCGATGGGCACCTTGTCAGTGGGCAGCAACTGGATGCCAAGCAGCGAATCCCACATTTTAATCAATCGAAGTATGAAGTAGTATTTCCTTTTGTCCGCCTTAGTCAGGGTGAGCTGATTTCAGTGTGAAATGAGGTAGAGAAAGGAGGACTTTTCTCCCTTTCTTGCAATACGAGAACTCGTGCGCATTCGATGAAATTGCTAAGCAGCCGTGTTAGAATGGGTCAAAGGAAGTCCTTCTTCACCCAAAGGGGGATTAACCTGTGGAGTTCACTGCCACAGGAGGTGGCGGCGGCTACAAGCACAGACAGCTTCAAGAGGGGATTGGATAAACACATGGAGCAGAGGTCCATCAGTGGCTGCTAGCCACAGGGTATTGTTGGAACTCTGTCTGGGACAAGTAATGCTCTGTATTTTTGGTGCTTGGGGGTGGGGGGACAGTGAGAGGGCTGCTAGCCCCACTGATGGACCTCCAGATGGGACCTGGGGGGTTTTTTTGGCCACTGTGTGACACAGTGTTGGACTGGATGGGCCACTGGCCTGATCCAACACGGCTTCTCTTATGTTCATATGTTTGGGGCAGTGATGCTCTGTCTTCTTGGTGCTTGGGAGGGGCAACTGTGGGAGGGCTTCTAATGTCCTGGCCCCACTGGTGGACCTCCTGATGGCACCTGGGTTTTTGGCTATTGTGTGACACAGAGTGTTGGACTGGATGGGCCATTGGCCTTGTCCAACATGGCTTTTCTTATGTTCTTATGTGACACAGAGTGTTGGACTGGAGGGGCCACTGGCCTGATCCAACATGGCTTCTCTTATGTGACACAGAGTGTTGGACTGGAGGGGCCATTGGCCTGATCCAACATGGCTTCTCTTATGTTCTTATGTGACACAGAGTGTTGGACTGGATGGGCCATTGGCCTTGTCCAACATGGCTTTTCTTACGTTCTTATGTGGCACAGAGCGTTGGACTGGAGGGGCCATTGGCCTGATCCAACATGGCTTCTCTTATGTGACAGAGTGTTGGACTGGATGGGCCACTGGCCTGATCCAGCAGGGCTTCTCTTATGTTCTTATGTGAGCTTTTCTGAATCATTGCTTCCCTTTTCAGTGATTCCCAGAAGCTCATATTGAGACGGATATCGTTAGTTTTTAAAAGTGCCCCCCAATTTTTGTTTCCTTTTGTCCCCGCAGACTAACAGGGCGACCCCTGTGTTCTTCTGGGGCTGGTCACGGATGGTCTCTCCCTTTAAGGAATGATTAACATCTCCGCTTGTCAGCCAGCCAGCCTGCCCTTGGTAAAGATTAGCTCAGGGCCTGGTTCCGCCTGTTTGGGTTGCTTGGACTTGTCCGGATTATCACTGTCCAAGTTTGCACAAACAGGCAAAGAGATGATTAAGCTTATGCCTGGAGCTTACGACTTTGCACTGCTGGGGGGGTGGGGTGGAAGGGTGTATGCTCCTCCATGCTTTTTCCATGCAGGATTTTAGTGTGCCAAAGAAAAAGTTAGTCTCTCTCCCCTTGCCTTGTCAACCTGGCTTTCTAGGTGCAGAGGGTTTGGTTTTGTTTCTTGTGTGCAGATAATGAAGGCTTCCCCCCCCTCCCCCAGTAGGCTGAATTGGAACAGGCCAGCCAAAGATTCACCTCCCCATCAGCTAGGCGCGAATGTAAAGAATAAAGATGCTAGACTGGAATTGTCCCTTGCTTTAGGCCAATAAAAGCTGAGCTCTGTGTAGTTGGTGCAAATAAAAACTTTCGTAGGTACACATATGGTGTTGCTTTATACCGAATCAGACCATTGGCTCACCCACATCAGTCTTGTCTACTCGGACTGGCAGCAGCTCTCCAGGGTCTTGGGCTGAGGTCTTGAGGGGACTGGATAAAAATATGGAGCAGAGGTCCGTCAGTGGCTATTAGCCACAGTGTATATATATTTTGGCCTCTGTGTGACACATAGTGTTGGAGTGGATGGGCCACTGGCCTGATCCAACATGGCCTCTCTTAAGTTCTTATCTAACACAGAGGGTTGGACAGAATGGGCCACTGGCCTGATCCAACATGGCTTCTCTTATGTTCTTATGTCTTCCCCATCACCTCCTTCCAGGGAGAAAAATGGGGAGGTGGAGCCGGCCCTGGGCCCCTAAAGGCTTGGGAGCCCATTGGCCAGTGCCTACTTGGCCTAATTGTTGATCCAGCCCTGGGTGGTCTCTCTCTTCCTAGTACTAACCGGGGTTTAACCTGCTTAGCTTCAGGAGAGTTGGGTGTAGTGCTTAAGTGTGCAGACTCTTATCTGGGAGAACTGGGTTGGATTCCCCACTCCTCCACTTGGACCTCCTGGCATGGCCTTGGGTCAGCCATAGCTCTGGCAGAGGTTGTCATTGAAAGGGCAGCTGCTGGGAGAGCCCTCTCCAGCCCCACCCACCTCAAAGGGTGTCTGTTGTGTGGGAGGGAGATAAAGGAGATTGTGAGCCCCTCTGAGACTCTTCGGAGTGGAGGGCGGGATATAAATCCAATATCTTCATCTACCTCACAGGGTGTCTGTTGTGGGGGAGGAAGGTAAAGGAGATTGTGAGCCGCTCTAAGACTCTTTGGAGTGCAGGGCGGGATATAAATCCAATATCTTCATCTACCTCACAGGTTGTCTGTTGTGGGGGGGGGAAGGTAAAGGAGATTGTGAGCCGCTCTGTGACTCTTCGGAGTACAGGGCGGGATATAAATCCAATATCTTCATCTACCTCACAGGGTGTCTGTTGTGGGGGAGGAAGGTAAAGGAGATTGTGAGCTGCTCTGAGACTCTTCGGAGTGCAGGGCGGGATATAAATCCAATATCTTCATCTACCTCACAGGGTGTCTGTTGTGGGGGAGGAAGGTAAAGGAGATTGTGAGCCGCTCTGAGACTCTTCGGAGTGGAGGGCGGGATATAAATCCAATATCTTCATCTACCTCACAGGGTGTCTGTTGTGGGGGAGGAAGGTAAAGGAGATTGTGAGCCGCTCTGAGACTCTTCGGAGTGGAGGGCGGGATATAAATCCAATATCTTCATCGACCTCACAGGGTGTCTGTTGTGAGGGAGAAAGGGAAAGGAGATTGTGAGCCGCTCTGAGACTCTTCGGAGTGGAGGGCGGGATATAAATCCAATATCTTCATCTACCTCACAGGGTGTCTGTTGTGGGGGAGGAAGGGAAAGGAGATGGTGAGCCGCTCTGAGACTCTTCGGAGTGGAGGGTGGGATATAAATCCAATATCTTCATCTTCTTCTTTGAAATCTGATGAGTTCGGTCCCACCTGGGCCATCCAAGTTAGGGCATTCAAACCCCCACAAGTGCCTTTGTGCTACCTGAACTACCTTTGGCCATCCTCCTCCCAGCAAACCTTTGGTGAGGATGCTGCCTCGCTCCCTCAACGGATCCGTGGTGCAAGGGGATGGCTGTGAAGCATGTGATGCAGAGGTGGGACCAGATTTGCTCCAGGCAAGCTGCCAGGGCCAGAAAGCCGACCCACGCTGAGTCACGTGCGCCGCACTGTTTTCCCCATGGCTCGTTGTCACTGCTGTAGCAGGCAGGGTCGGAATTGGCGCATGGCGTGTGAAAACAGGGCTTAGCGCATCGGCTGCTAAAACATGCGCGGCTGAGTCAGCTCTGTTGTCTGTCAGATGGCAGCCGTTCCTCCTAGACGGCTTGGCCAGAGAATAGGGTGAGATTTTCTCCTCTTTGTCGCTGCGCTGAGACAGTTGTCCAGCACCCCAGACGCCTCCTTCCCTTCTGCCCTGGCTCCAAGTGCAATTTGCATTAGTAGCTGTACAATGTAAAATACATTTATTTGTATGTTAGCTTTTGCCACAGTGAGGCACAGAAGAAGGCTTTGAATGGGTGACATATATAATTACGAACTGAGCTGCAGAGTGTGGGTGAGCAGATATGCAAGATGGGGCTAGCGACAGATGGAGGGGCATTTCTCTACAAAGCCAAAGAAAGGACAAACCCATACTCAGGGCCGGCTCACCAACTAGGCAAACTAAGCGTTTGCCTACGGTGCCGGGAGGAGGGGTGCACCAAATTGGGCTCTCCCCCTCTCACCGCACCCAAGACAAATCCCTCGTTTGCCTTTCCCCAATGCCACCACTGCTGCACCACCCTGCCGCCTCCCCCCCTTCCCTTCTGCGGCACTCTGCTGCCACCACGCCCCCGGCACGCTCAGAGGAGCAGCTCTACCCTTTCCTTTTCTTTGAACATATGAAGCTGCCTTCTACTGAATCAGACCCTCTTTGGTCCATCAAAGTCAGTCTTGTCTACTCAGACTGGCAGCGGCTCTCCAGGGTCTCAAGCGGAGGTTTTTCACACCTACTTGCCTGGACCCTTTTTAGTTGGAGATGCCGGGGACTGAACCTGGGACCTTCTGCTTCCCAAGGAGATGTTCTACCTCTGAGCCACAGCCCCACTCATGGCTCTCCAGGGTCTCCAGCTGAGGTTTTTCACGCCTCTTTGCCTGGACCCTTTTTAGTTGGAGATGCTGGGGATTGAACCTGGGACCTTCTGCTTACCAAGCAGATGCTCTACCACTGAGCCACAGCCCCATTCATGGCTCTCCAGGGTCTCCAGCTGTGGTTTTTCATGCCTCTTTGCCTGGACCCTTTTTAGTTGGAGATGCTGGGGATTGAACCTGGGACCTTCTGCTTACCAAGCAGATGCTCTGGCATTGAGCCACCGTCTCTCTCTAAAGTCAGTCTTGTCTACTCAGACTGGCAGCGGCTCTCCAGGGTCTCAAGCGGAGGTTTTTCACGCCTACTTGCCTGGCCCCTTTTTAGTTGGAGATGCTGGGGATTGAACCTGGGACCTTCTGCTTACTGAGCAGATGCTCTATTTATTTATTTATTTATTTATTTATTTATTTATTTATTTATTTATTACTTCGCATTTATATCCCGCCCTCTCCGCGAGCGGACTCAGGGCGGCTCACAACATTATAAAAACAATCAATCCAATAAAACATATAAAACCATAGTTTACATATATCAACTTTAAAACCATTCTATAGCGCTATTTCAGTCCAGTATAGGCATTCTGTAGGATGTCCGGTGGCAGCCGGAGGGACATCTAGCACTGAGCCACCCTCCCTCCCCTAAAGGGTGACTCCATAGTGCTAAACATAAACATATATGGACATATGAAGCTGCCTTCTACTGAATCAGACTCCCCCTCAATCCATCGAAGTCATTATTGTCTTCTCAGACTTGGCAGCATTTCTCCAGGGTCTCAAGCTGAGGTTTTTCACGTCTACTTGCCCGGACCCTTTTTAGCTGGAGATGCCGGGGATTGAACCTGGGACCTTCTGCTTCCCAAGCAGATGCTCTACCACTGAGCCACCATCCCTCCCTAATACTTATGAGGTTCTCCAGGGTCTCCAGCTGAGGTTTTTCACACCTACTTGCCTGGACCTTTTTTAGTTGGAGATGCCGGGGATTGAACCTGGGACCTTCTGCTTACCAAGCAGATGCTCTGCCACTGAGCTACCATCCCTCCCTTAAAGTTGCCTTCATTCCTTGAGAACATATGAAGGTGCCTTATACTAAATCAGTCCATCAAAGCCAGCCTTGTCTACTCAGACTGGCAACGGCTCTCCAGGGTCTCAAGCTGAGGTTTTTCAATAAAACATATAAAACCATAGTTTACATATATCAACTTTAAAACCATTCTTTTAGCTGGAGATGCTGGGGATTGAACCTGGGACCTTCTGCTTCCCAAGCAGATGCTCTACCACTGAGCCACCATCCCTCCCTAATACTTATGAGGTTCTCCAGGGTCTCAAGCTGAGGTTTTTCACACCTACTTGCCTGGACCCTTTTTAGTTGGAGATGCCGGGGATTGAACCTGGGGCCTCCTGCTTACCAAGCAGATGCTCTACCACTGAGCCACAGCCCCATTCATGGCTCTCCAGGGTCTCAAGCTGAGGTTTTCCATGCCTACTTGCCTGGACCCTTTTTAGTTGGAGATGCCAGGGATTGAACCTGGGACCTTCTGCTTACCAAGCAGATGCTCTACCACTGAGCCACCCTCCCTCCCCACTGGGAGTGATGGGATGTGAAGCTTTGTTGAGCACTCAGTCAAGAGAGAGTGGGGAGATTCCCTGGCCATGGCTGAAAAGGTAGGGGCAATTCTGAGTGTGCCGAGGGTGGGGGGTGGGCGGGCATTGGCATGCAGTGCCGCAGAAGGGAAGGGAGGAGGGAGACGGCAGCCCAGCTTGGGATGTGTGCATGCACCTGCACATGCGCCTAGGGCCCCCGGGGGGGGGGTGCACATACTAAGAGTCAGTAGAAGAGGACTTCTGGTTCCAAATAGGGTTGCCAATCTCCAGGTGGGGGCAGGTATCCCCCAGTTTGGAGGCCCTCCCCCCCACTTCAGAGTTATCAGAAAGCAGTTGCGAGGAGGGAAATGTCTGCTGGGCACTCCATTATTCCCTATGGAGACTGCTTCCCATAGGGTAGAATGGAGAATGGATCCCTAGATATATGGGGCTCTGCGGGGGGCTGTTTTCTGAAGTAAAGGCACCAGCTTTTCAGCATAGCATCCAACGCCTCTCCTCAAAACACCCTCCAAGTTTCAAAAAGATTGAACTAGAAGAAGAAGAAGATGATATTGGATTTATATCCCGCCCTCAACTCCGAAGAGTCTCAGAGCAGCTCACAATCTCCTTTACCTTCCTCCCCCACAACAAACACCCTGTTGAGGTGGGTGGGGCTGGAGAGGGCTCTCACAGCAGCTGCCCTTTTAAGGACAATCTCTGCCAAAGCTATGGCTGACCCAAGGCCATTCCAGCAGCTGCAAGTGGAGGAGTGGGGAATCAGACCCAGTTCTCCCAGATAAGAGTCCGCACATTTAACCACTGCACCAAACTTGCTCTCCAGGGAGGCCGATTCTAGGAGCCTCCAAAGAAGGAGCCCCTGTCCATTATTTCCAAGGGAAGGACAGCATTTAAAAGGAGAGCAGCCCCTCAAATATGAT